>NW_006399944.1:4534480-4558213 GCF_000299155.1 Elephantulus edwardii | reverse complement strand
GGTCCTTGGAGAGGGACATCATGCTTGGGAGGGAGGAGGGACAGCACAGTAGGGGAAGACCCTCTATGAGATGGATTGATTTGGTGACTGCGGTAATTGGGATGGGTGTGTCAGAGGCAGTGCGTTTGGAGCAGGATAGAGCAGTGTTTAGGGCTGTTGTGCATAGGGTCGCTATGAGTCGAAAATGACTGGATGGCACATAACAACAACAACAATATAATTTACAAACCCCAGAGAAAGGTATTACCACAAGTTGTTTTGTAATGTTAATTTAAACCACTTCCTGTGGATGACTGGAGTTAAAGTTTATAGTAGTGAGATCTACTGTTCTAGTGGTAAGGAGCTGTGCTGCCAAAGGAAGGAACAGAGGTCAAATCCATCAGCTATTTCATGAAAGAAAAATGGACAATCACCTCCTATGAGGTTTACTGCTTCTGAAAACTGGAATGGAGGGTCAGCTACAGGCTGGCTCTACAGGTCCTAACAACAACCCATCACAGTACATTGCTACCTTTACTGTTCTGTTCAGGACTTCTAAGTAAAATGCTGCTTTCTTGACTGATTCTTTGATACATGTCTTCAAATGAATCCCTAGAGACCATTCTTAACTATCTTCACTAGTGCAGCTATACACCGCCCCTTGTGACCCTTAGGAGAAATGCTTCTAAAGAACTGAACTTCTCTGGCTAGAAACGTTCTAGTGAAACTACATTTTGGGAAACATTGCTGTGACCTACTTCAAAATTCCAAAGCAAATGGGAGAAAGTATATTAAGGAGCTGAACAGAAGATTTCAAAAGGCAGCACAGGAAGACAAAACAATGTATTATAATGAAATGCACACAAAAAATCAGAAAATCAAAACGGCTGAACTCACTTGGCATTTCTTAAGCTGAAGGGATTGAAGAACAAATTCAAATTCAAGCTACAAGTTTCAATACTTAAGGACTCTACAGAAAAAATATTGGATGATAGAGGAAACCTTAAAAGAAGATGTTGTTGTTGTTGTTGTTGTTGTTGTTGTTGTTATGTGCCGTCGAGTCGCTTGCAACTCATAGCGACCCTATGTACAACAGCCCTAAACCCTTAAACCCTGCCCTATCCTGTACCAATCTCATTGCCTCTGACACATCCATCCCGATTACCCCAGTCACTGAATCAATCCACCTCATAGAGGGTCTTCCCCTCCTGCACCGTCCCTCCACTCTGCCCAGCATGATATCCCTCTCCAAAGACCTGTTTCTCCTTACATGTCCAAAAGAAGATGGAAAAGAAAAAAAAAATAAAAGATGAAAGAAGTACACAGAGTCATTGTACCAAAACCAATTGGCTGACACAGAAGAATTTAATGAACCAACATGTGATCAAGAAGCAACTATGAAGGAGGAAGTTCAAGATGCTTTGGAGGAATTGGTAAAAAACAGGGCCCCAGGAATTGATGAAATATCAATAGAAATATTTCAACAAACAGACTCTGATCTAGACATATTCACCAGATTTTGCCAAGAAATCTGGAGGACAACTACCTTGGCAACCAATTGCAAGGGATCCATATGTGAAACTGCTGTCAGGGACCTCTCCAAAGTGCTAAAGAGCAATGATATCTGTCTAGAGATTAAGGTGTGCCTGACCCAGGACTTATTATGCATAAGAGAGCTGAGCAATGACTAAGGATGACAGAACAATAATTTTTTGCCTTTGAGTTGTGGTGCTATAGAAGAGTACTGAGAGCATACCATGGATTGCCAAGAGAACAAACAGGTCTGTCTTAGAGTGAAATCAAGTTTCTCCTTGGAGGAAAGGATATTGAAGCTCTGTTTCAGATACCTTGGGCACAGGCCAGGAGGGACAAGTCCTTGAACAAGGACATCATCCTGGAATGGGTGGAGGGACAGCTTAGGAGAGGAAGACTCTAGATAGATTTACACAGTAACTCTGGGGATAGGTATGTCAGAGACAATGAGATTGGAGTAGGATAGGGTAGGGTTCAGAGCTATTGTATATGGGGTCACAGGGAATCTGTAACAACTACATTTTGAAACATAATTTCTTGGTCTTTGCTTCCTGACTCTCCGGACTGTCATCAAATGCCTTTGGAATTTTGAAGGGAGGAGAATTTATCTGGGGTGAGATGGAATAAGTAATAAACACTCTCTGTCTTCCAAATCCCAGTTTCTCTTAACTAACTTGAGTCAAGGGTCTTTTTTTATTGAATCTCCTGTCAGCAAATTGCAGTAGAATTTTTTGGGGAGGAAAATTATCTTTAATAAGAAACATTAACAGCAACAGTCTACACATGGTCTCCACCTGATAGGAAAGAGATTGACTATATGTGTGGAAGAATCTCTAGAGAAGCTTAATATCAGCTGTGAAAACAAGGACATGTGCTAATTGTGGAACAGACCATCAACTACCCTTATGTAAGTTCAAATTGAAGATAAAGAAAATTAAACCAAATCCACAAGAACCAAAATCAAATTTAAACTCTATCCCACCTGAATTTAAAAACCACCTCCCTAACAGATTTGAGACCTTGAATGCTAATGAATGCAGAGCAAATAAATGAACTTCGGAAGAATATATATAGTATCATTCATGAAGAAAGAAAAAAGATAATTGCAAAGATGGAGGAGACAGGAAAAACCAGTATCAATGTCAGTAGAAATATTGTACTAAGGCGCTGAGAAGCCAAAGCAAAGGGAAGGAATCAGCAAGTTCAGGAGCTAAACAGAAGATTTCAAAGGGCAGTGTTAGAAGATGAAGCAAAATATTATAACAAAAAGTGCAAAGAGCTAGAGTCAGAAAATAAAAAAGGACAAACTCACATGGCATTTCTTAAACTGAAGGAACTGAAGAACAAATTCAAGCCTGGGGCTTTTATACTTAAGAATGCTATGGGCAGAATATTGAATGATACAGAAAGCATTAAAAGAAGATGTAAGGAGTATACAGAGTCACTTGTAAAAAAATATATTAGCTGACAAAGAAGAATTTCATGAAACAATATATGATTTGAAGTAATGGTGATGAAGGAGGAAGTTCAAGGTGCTTTGAGAAATTAGCAAAAATATCCTCAGGAATTGATGGAATACCAACTGACATATTTCAACAAAAAGATGCTGCCCTGGATGTGTTCATCAAGTTGTGCTAAGAAATCTGGAGGACAACTACCTGGCCAACAGACTGGAAGATTAATATTTGATCATCCTCCAAAAGGGTGCCCTTACAGAGTGTAGAAATTATCAAACAGTATCACTGATAATACACTCAAGTAAAATCCTGCTGAAGATTATCCAAAAACCACTGGAAGAGTACATAGACAGAGAACTACCAGAAATATAGGACAGATTTAGAAGAGGCCATGACCTCACAGACATTATCACCAATGTTAGATGGATCTTGGCTGAAAGAAAGACAAAAACAAAAACAAAAGAACAAAAACACAAACACCAGAAGAATGTCTGTGTTTCATTGACTATGTAAAGGATCACAAAAAATTGTAGCTAACATTGAGAAGAAACCCAGAACACTTGATCGTGCTCAGGGAAAACCTGTACTTGGGCCTGGAAGCAATCTTCAGAACAGAACAAGAAAACAGTGTGGTTAAAAATCAGGAAAAGAATGTGTCAGAGATGCATCCTCCCTCTATACCTTAATTAATCTGTATGTGGAACAGATCATTCAGAAGGCTAGACTTTTTGAGAAAGAATATGACATCAGGATTGTAGGAATACTCATCAGTAACCTATATCATGACCCAACTTTGCTCACCAAAACTGAAGAAGACCTGAACTGTTTGCTGCAGAATGTCAAGGGATATAGTCTTCAATATATTGAAGCTCAACATCAAGAAGACAAAGATTCTAACCACTGGGCCAATTGGCAGTACTGCTACCAATGGAGAAGAGCTTAAGGTTGTTGATAATTTTAGCTTACTTGGCTCTACAATCAACAGAGGTCAGGAAATCAAAAGACAAATTGCTCTGGGGAATCTGCCATCAAGGACAACACCAAAGTGCTAAAGAGCAATAATGTCAAGCTAGAGACTAAGATGGGCCTGAGTTAAGCCTTGGTGTTTGCAATTACCTGTTATGCATCAGAGAGCTGGACAATGACTAAGGTTAACAAAAGAATTGATGCCTTTGAATTGTGGTGCTAGAGAAGACTATTGAACATACCGTAGACTACCAAGAGAATAAACATGTAGTCCCGGAGAGATTAAAAACAAGCTGCTCCTTGAAGGCAAAGATTTTGAAGGCCCACCTCATATATTTTGGGCATATGGCCAGGAAAGACCAGTCCCTGGAGAAGGACATCATTCTTGGAAGGGTGGAGGGACAGTGTAGGAGAGGAAGACCTTAGATGAGATGGCTTGACACAGTAACTGGAGTAATGGGAGTGGGTGTGTTGGAGTCAGTGAGACTCCCATCTATGGGAGATGGGCTCACTGTGAGTTGCAGGAAATTTGATTGCACATAACAACAATAACAACAACAACAACAACTTCAAAACATTGATAATATTAATTACATAACAAGGAACAGACTTTTCACCCTCGAAGACCTTTGCACTGCTTAAGATGTCTATGATTCACTTCTCACCACCATTTTAACATTTTCAGAAAAAATAGTATGAATATTCACAGTATTCATTTATAACTGCCAAAGTCTTCAGGCATGTAACACTAAAATAAATGATTATTTTGTTAGTAACAACATATTTAGCCTAAATATTAAATAATCAAGGGTCAACAATTATATAAGATAGCTGTTTATGGATTGGGAATTTAAAACTTAAAAAGTTAAGTAATGTGTCTGAAGTCTCAAATGTAAGATATAAACATATGGTTGATTAAAAAGTATTTTTAGTCCTTCTGTATGCCTTAGTTGTAGACAAACAAGCAAACAAATTCAAGCAAATAGTAAAACAAAAGAAAATAAAATGAAAGAAATACTCTAGGAATAGGATTCTTTGGTTTTTGGCAGTTCACTTTATGCTGCTTCACTCTTAAGGTACTACATTAGGACCTGTTTTCACTTAGTGAGAGAAATCAGAAGAGGATTCTGGTTTTAATAAAAAAAGGCAAAAGCAAAACTAAATTTGCAGCAAACTATTAAAAAGGAAACATACACCCCAAATAGCAATAGTAGTAGCACTGATCTCCTTTGGCACAATGTTTAGCATTAAGCCACCAAAGCTTTGAACTGTGTCTGTGACCATATATAATCTGGTCCACTATATGATAATGTTATATTTAGTTATTGGTGTTATTGCATGTGAGTTAATGGGTTATTTTTAGATTGGGAATATTCAGGATTTTCCATACAAATTAATGATAATTACTTCTTCACTTTATGCTATTCCTGAGAATCAAATGTTTAATAGAAACACTTAACTTTCATACTTTCAAATCTGTGTGTACAGATACCTCCTCCATATCTTATTTTCCATATTATGACCATATTTAAGGAGCAAAGAGTACATACTTGTTAGAGAAGACAAACAAAAAAAAGGGAAGAAAAATTCCTGATTCTGTTTGCTTGTTTTTTAAAGTAGTTTTCTTTTCGTAGCCTGTTGACAACTATACAAGACCAAACAGGAGAAATTAAAGCAGTATTATTGTTGTTAGATGTCATTAAGTTTACTATGACTCACAGTGACCCTATGAACAACAGATAAAAGCCTTACCTTAACCTGCAATATCTTCACTATCTCCACCATGCTCCACCCATTTTCGCAGCCATTGTGTCAAACTATGTAGTTGAGGTTCTTCCTCTCTTTTCTGACCCTCTAATTTTCCAAGCATAGTATCTTTTTCTAAGGCCTGGCACCTCCTGAGAACCTTCTCAAAGTATGGGAGATGAAATTTCAACATCCTTGCCTCTAATGATCACCATGGTTGAACTTCCTGTGAAACAGATTTGTTTCTTTACAGTCTATGATAGATTCAAATAATTTATGTCAACACCACCCAATTCAAAGGCATAAATTCTTTTATTCTGAAAATAAAAAAGCAGTGTAATTGTAGATAAAATATGAATTCATGGAGAATCTGATGTTGAAGGAAAAAAAGGAAAAACATTATTGTATACTTAGTATCCAGGTCTGTTGGAGTGCCAGTAAAAAAATAAGAGATTCCTGGGAAAAACAGTGAGACATTGTCTGTACGACCTAGAAGAGCATCAATTATAAGAAACATTTGAGTACCTGCTTCCACATGAACCTAAGAAGAATCAAAATTACTGTTGTTTGATGGTTCAAACAGACAAGATAGAAGAGCTGTGAATTTTTTTGTGAAGAAAATAGATTGTAACATAAGTATTAAAAGCTTCTGGTTAACTGCCTCTGAATTGATTTGCAGTAACTTTTTTATGACTCATTGATACTGAGAGGGTCCTGAAAGGGCTCTTCTCTAAGGGTGTTCTAATTTGGCTTATTCACAGAACATTGTAAAGTGTACTTGAACATGAATTCCAAATGCAATCACTCACCCTTGTGAAGACTGTCTAGAATTCTATTTTCATTAAGTCCATTTTTCTAAGTGTTATTTTTTCTTTTGTTCTAGTATAGTTACTTCTCAATGTGGTATGGAACAAGGATCTACTTTTGTTTTATTTTTCCTAAATTATTACCAAATTATTATTTGCCACTTGTTGAATAGTCTATCCTTCTCTACTAGCATTTGTTATACTTCTCATATACTCTTTGGTGGTTCAACTACACTAGCAGCTCTTTGAAAGAAATGTAGGCAATTTCCTATGTGTTTTACAGCCTCTCAAAAACTAGCTGGAGGGTCAGCTTTGAATCTATTCAAATTGTCAGTGAGTCTCATATACTATATCTTGTTAATTAATACATATGTTAATATAGTTAAATGTGCCATGTAATTGTCCTTTTACTTTTATTGAACTGAAATAGCAGTTTTAATAACTGCATTTTAGAGTACATTTTAATATCAGATTATGGAGTGTTTTCAGCATTAGTTTTCTTATATATTTATTTGTCTATTTCTAGTAATATATTATTTCTAGGGAATTTCAAAATGGGTTTGTTAACTATGGTTAGTCATGTGTTACTTTAAAGTCTATGATAATTTCTGTGAATTAGGACTTTCAGTGATTTGGATATTTTGTCAATAAAATATTCTAGTTTAGTTATGCTGTTTATTTAAAAATCTTGACCAAACTTTGTGCTTTAGCAGTGATCATACAATTCTGAGAATAATTCATTTTTGTATGATGGAAGTACTGCTCACATTTTTATTCACTTTGTGGAGATTTTAGTGGAGTTAAATTTTAAAAATGAAAACACATCCTCAAGAACCAAAGTACAACCTTATGTCTATCCTATCTATGTAGAATACATTTGAAGCACTGAACACTAATGAATGAAGCCTAGATGAGTTGTGGGGTAATATAAAAGATATCATCCATGAAGAGAGCAAAAGATCTTTATAAAGAGAAGAAAAAAGACCAAAAAGGATATCTGAAAAAAACTCTGAAAATTGCACTAGAAAATTGTGAATCCAAAGCAAAGGAAAGAGATGATGAAGATTTCAAAGACCAGTACTAGAAGACAAAACAAAGTATTATAATAAAATGTGAAAAAAGCTGAAATTGTTTAAAATAAAAAGTAAGAACTCACCCTGCATTTCTCCAAATAAAAGAACCTAAAATCAAAGTTAAGTCTTAAATTGCAATACTTAAAAGTGCTATGAGTAAAATCTTAAATGATTGAGGAAGCTTTGAAGAAGATGGAGAGAATGCACAGAGTCACTGTGCTAAATATAATTAACTGACACTGAATTATTGCAGGAAATACTGTAGGATCTAAGGCCAATGGTGATGAAGGAAGATGTCCAAGGCATACTAAAGGTTTTGGCAACAATAAGGCCCCAGGAATCAATGGAGTACCAGTTGACATATTCCAAATAACAGATGCAGCACTGAACATGCCTACCAGTCTGTATTAGGAAATTTGGGAGACAACTATATGGTCAACTAATTTAAAGAGGTCCATATTTATTCCCATTCCCCAAAAATGTGATCCAGCAGAATGTAGAAATTACTGAACGATGTCATTAATATTACATATATGCAAAATATTTCCGGAGAGCATCCAAAAAATGGCTTGAATTGGAGCAGTACATTGAAAGAGAACTGTCAAGAAGTTCAGGCTTCGTTTAGAAGAAACACTGGTACTTAGGGATATTAGTGTAAATATCAAATAGATTCTGATTAACAGCAGAGAATACAAGACAAATGTATATTTTGTTTTAATGACTATAAAAAGGCATTTGACAGTGTGGACCAGAGCAAACTATGGCTAACATTGAGAAAGTAAGAATCATAGAATACTTAACTTTGGTTATATAAAAGACTATATCTAAATCAAGAAGAGTTGTCTGTGCAGAGCAAGAGTAACTTTGTGGTTTAAAATCAGAAAGATGTGTTTCAGCACTGTACTTTTATCCATAACTATTCTGTCTGTACCCTATGTGAATCATTTGAGAAGCTGGACTTTATGAACAAGAAGTGCACAGCAAAGCGGACTCAGGAGCAGGGAGTAATTCTTCAGAATTGGAGGAAGACTTATCAGCAACCTGCATTATGAAGATGACTTAAACTTGCTTGTTGGAAGTGAAAAGAACTTGCATTTGCTGCAAAGCATCAAGGACTGAAGCTTTCAATATGGATTGCATCTCAATATCAAGAAAACAAAAGAGTCACAAATGACCCAACCAGCAGCATTATAATTGATGAAAAAAAGATTGATATTGTCAATGATTTTTTCTTACTTGGATCTACAATCAACATTCTTATTTCTAAAAGTCAGGAAATCAAGAGACATTTGTTGCATTTAGAAAGTCTGTAGTCAGAGATGTCTCCAATTATTTTTATTGTAATTTTAATGAGAGTTCACAGAAAAGTTAGATTTTCATTCATTCATTTTTGCACATTTTCCTCCTTTCACTGTTGTACAATTTCCTCCCTGCTCCACAGTACACTTTGCTATTCATCTGTTATTTGGGCTTTTGTCATATAGATAATCACACAGTCCTTTTAAAAGGCTCTGTCATCTGCTCCAATGCAGTGTTCAGTATGTCGACGAGCAATACTATCAGCTTGAAAACGAAATTGTGTGTGTGTGTGTGTGTGTGTGTGTGTGTGTGTGTGTGTGTGAGATTCAAGTCATTGTCTTTTAAATCACTTGCTATTCATCTGAGGGCTGGACAATAAATACGAATAACAGAAAAATCAATGTCTTTGAGTTGTGATGTTGGAGAAAAATCCTGAATATTTGAGGAACAGCCAAAAAAACAGAAATGTCTCTGAAAAATTGCAACCAGAGTTCTCCTTAGAAAAAAAGACGACAAAGTTCACCTCAAAGCTTTATCTCACATAGTTTGGGCATACTGTTGTTGTTTAGTACTGTCAGTTTGGAACCAACACATGACTTCCCTTCTTGCAGGTTTTCAGAGGCAGTGGCATCAGGATAGGAGGAAGACTCATCAACAATCTATGTTATGCACATGATACAACATTGCTTGATAAAACTAAGGAAGAATTAAATTGCTTGCTGCGGAAGATCAAGTACTGTAGTCTTCAATATGGATTGAAATTAAACACGAGAAAAGCAAAGATTTTCACCACTGGGCTAATTGTCAGCACCTTGATAGCTAGAGAAGAGATTGAAGTTGTTAATAATTACAGATTGTTCAGATCCACAATCAACACTCTTAGCTCTAGCAATTAGGAAATCAAAAGATTAATTGCATTGGGGAAATCTGCTGTCAGGGACCTCTCCAGATTACTGAGAAGCAATGGTGTGAGTCTAGAGACTAAGGTGTGCCTGATCCAGACCATCGTCTTCACAATTGCTTGCTATGCATCAGAGAGCTGGAAAGTGACGAGGGATGACATAAAAAGAATTGTTTCCTTGAGTTATGGTGGTGGAGAAGAGTGTTGAACATACCATAGATTGCCAAGAGAACAAACAGATCTGTCTTGGAGAAAGAGAAACCAGGGTGCTTTTTTGAGGCAAAGATTTTGAAGCTCCATCTCACATAATTTAGGCATGTGACTAGGAGGGATCAGTCCTTTGAGAAGGACATCATGTTTGAAAGGTGGAGGGACAATGCAGGAGGAAGATCTTGAATCAGATGAACTGACAGTACCTAGGGTAATGGGGGTAGGTGTGTCTAAGACAGTGAGACTGATTCAGGATAGGGCTGAGCTCAGAACTTTTCTATATAGGCTTGCTTTGGGTTGTACACAACTTGACGGCACTTCAAAACAGCAACAATGGTCATTGCTGCTTTATTCAGAACAATAAACTGCTGGCATGTCCATGAACAGACAAATGGATAAACACATTATGTCAAATATATACAATGGAATACTACTCGACTATAATGACTAATGAGTTCAGGAAATATTTTCTAACTCATAGATGTATTTGGATGATAGTATGTTAAATGAAATAAAATGAGTATATGATGATAATTTATGATACATCTTTGTCATGACAAAAATAATAAATATACAGAAATATATGTCACTGGTTTGTGTTTTTTGTTTGTTTGTTTGTTTGTTTTTTATCAGAGAAGAGGAAGCAGACAGGAAAGCACACTACAGATGGACCCACACCAAAATCTACTGTTATTGAGTCATTCTGACTAATAAATGAACCTCCGCTGGATTTCCTAGGCTATTAATCTTCATGAAGGAAAGCTGTTAATTTTTTTTTCCCCTTGGGAGAGACTGGTGGATTTAAAATGTCATCCTTTCATTTAGCAACCTTCTATGTCAATAGGGCCAACTAAATTCCTACTTTGGCTAAATCTATCACTCTGTGCCTTTGGTGTCTTTAAAAAGGAAACCTTCATGCATTTTGGTGCTCACCTTTATCACTGAATCAAGAATATTAAAATTCTGCCTGAATTTTTTTATAATTAATTTTAATGAAAGTTTACAGAGACTTTGGATTTTCATTCATTCATAGTTGCACACTTAACTCGCTGCCCACCCATCTTCCCAGTTCACATTTCTCTTTGAAAAGTAAAAAGCTTTCATTCAGGACTCTTGTCATGACAATAATAACTAATCATATCTTCCTTCTACATATTTCTCTCCTCCATCTGTTTTAATGCAATATACATTATTTATCCACTCTTAGTTTCGCCCCAACTCCAATGTCAATCCCACTTTACAACAGTGGCACTATGCAGTATTTGTCCTTTTGTGACTGAGATATTTCACTCAGCATAATGTCCACCAGGGTCACCTATTTTGTATAATATCTCTTTAGTTCCTTGGTTTTTGATGCAGCATAGTATTCCATTGTGTGAATATACCACAGCTCTCTGGCCATTTGATTTTTGATGGACACTTGGGTTGTTTCCAACTCTTTGCTATTGTGAACAAAGCTGCAAAAAACATGTGTGGACATATATCTGCTGGGATGGCTGTTCTGGTTTCTTTTTTTTCCTTTTTAAAATAATTTATTTTAGTATTAAAATCACATTTTCATAATTTTTGTGATCATCTTTTGTTAACAACTTCAACTTGCTCAGCTCCACAATCATCAATCTTGTCACCAGCAGTCAGAATTCAAAAGACATTGGATTTGGGAAGCCTGCTGTCAAGCACCTCTCCAGAGTGCTAAGAAGTGATAATATCAGTCTAGAGATCAAGGTGTGTCTGATACAGGACATGATCTTTGCAATTACTTGCTATGCTTCAGAAAGCTGGACAATGACTATGGATGACAGAAGAAGAATTGATGCCTTTGAGTTGTGGTGCTGGAGAAGAGTATTAAACATACTATGGACCACCAGGATAAAAATAAGTGTGTCTTGGAGAGGGTGAAATCAAGTTTCACCTTGGAGACAAGAATTTTGAAGCTCCGTCTCACATATTTTGGGCATGTGACCAGAAGAAGCCAGCCCTTGGAGAAGGACATCATGTTTGGAAGGATGCAGAGACAGTGCAAAAGTAGACGACCCAGAATGAGATGGATTGACATGGTAACTGAAGCAGTGGGATTAGATATGTCAGAGTCAGTTAGACTGGATCAGGATTGGCAGGATTTGAAGCTACTGTACATAGAGTCACTATGAGTCATGGGTGACTCTATGGCACATAACTAACAACCAACAACCAAATCACACTTTTAAACTTGAATATGTCTCTGAGGTTTAATAATTAAAGAACAGATGAACTTGAAATGGCCAAATTTGTAAATAGAATGTCATATTCTACTTAAGTGTACTTTTAAACTTAATTAGTTGGATAATATGACTGATTGAAATATAATTTAATAGAAGTATTGTTATAAAGCTTATATATAAAAGTAATCCAAAAGGAAGCTCAAATCTACTCCATGGGAGAACGATGGGCAGTCTTCTCCTGTGTGATTAAGTGCCTCTGAAATCACGCTGGGAATCAGGAATGGATAAGTTCTGATTCAACAGCACACATGTACACAAAACCTAACACACACACACACACACACACACACACACACACACACACACATTAGAGCTCCCTTGTATAATGTTCTTAATTTGGAATGTATTTGATGAATATCATTTACATAATTTAGAAGACATGTTATATATAGTTCACAAGCTTTTATGAAGTTAAGTCTTCATCACCACTTATCACTGTCTTCTCCACACTCATATTGATAAATTTTGATTGGGCTGGTTAAATACAAATGGGAACTCAAACTAGGAGATGAAGCCGTATCAGGGGGAAAAAAAACTATGGCAACACAAAAAATAGATATGTCTTACTTTTATGAGTAAACCTTACTTACTGAAAGAGAGGAGGACTTGAAATTATAAATAAACTTATGATAGATGGAGAAAAAAAATTGAAATTGTTAATGATTTCTTTTCACAAGAATCCACAGTTAACACCCTTGGTCCCAGCAGTCAGGAGATGAAGAAATGTATTACACTGGAAAATCAATGAACTCTACAAAATAGTTAGAAGCAATGTTGTCAGTTTAAAGGCTAAGGTACACTTGATTAAGCCATGATCTTTTCAATCATTAGCTATATATCTGTGAGCCAGATAATGAATAAGGATGACAAGAGTCAATTCCTTTGAACTGAGTGTTAGAGAGAAGTAAATATATACTATAGACTGCCAAAAGAACAAACAAGCATGTCTTATACAAAGTTGAGGCAGTGTGCTTCTTAGAGGCAAGGACAGTAAAGCTGTGTTTCACATACCTTGGACATGCTGCGGGGAAAGGCTAATCCTTGAAAATGGCATCATTCTTAGAAAGGTGAAGTGTTAGCAAAAGAGAGAAAGACAGCTCAAACAGATAGATTAACACAATGACTACAGCAATGGGCTACAGAATATCAGAGATGTTGAGTATGACACAGGATAGGACAGAGTTCAGATCTACTGTTCATATGGCTTCTGTGTGTTGTACTTGCAGGTATCTAGCAACAACAATAACAATACTCTTTTTTCACTGAACTTGTTCAGTAAGTGACTAAAACTGAGCAAATACACATATTTGCATAAAACCTACATACTCAACTAGACAACTAATTTTGTGGAACAAAAAGTTCTTTTTTTCTGTTCTGGTTTCTTTAGGGCATATTCTAGTAGTGGAATTGCTGAGTCAAATAGTATTTCTATTTCCAACTTTTTGAGAAAGTGTCATACTGCCGTCCATAGTGGTTGCACCATTTTACACTCCCACCAATAGTGAGTAAGTGTTCCGGTTCCTCTGCAATCTCGCCAGCATTTGTTGTTTGCCATTCTGTTACATTTTGCTAGTCTTACTGGGTGAGACAATATTTCATAGTTGTTTTGATCTGCATCTCTCTTAGAGCTAAGGATTTTGACCATTTCTTCATGTGTCCGTTGGCCATCTGAATGTCTTCTTTGGTGAAGTGTCTGTTCGTATCCTGTGCCCATTTTTCAGCTAGGTTGTTTACCTTTATCTAGTTGTGCTGCTCGTGTATTTTATAAATTCCAGATATAAGTCTCTTCTCAGACATGTCATTACCAAATATTTTTCCCTAGTCTGTGGCTTCCCTTTTTACCCTGTTGGAGAATGTTTTGGATGTGCATAGGTATTTGATTCTTAGAAGGTCCCATTCATCTATTTTATCCTCTCCTGGTTGTAGGTTTTATAGGATGAGTGGAAACTGTTTATGTTGTGGATTAGGGTTTCTAGGGTTCTTCCAAACTTTTCTCTAATGAAGTTTATAGTCCTTGGTTTTATTCACAGGTCCTTGATCCACTTTAAGTTGGTTTTTGTGTATGGAATGAGGTGTGGACCTTCAGTTTTCTACCGATAGTTTTCCAATTTTGCCAAAACCATTTGATAAAAAAGGCTGTAGTTTCCCCACTTAATTGATATCATTTCCTGGTTGATTGCCAAGTACTCAATTCTATTCCATTGATCAGTATGTCTCTCATTGTACCAGTACCAAGTTGTCTTGACCACCAAGGCAGTGTAGAAGAATTTGAAATCAGGGAGTGAGATGCCCCCTACCTTATTTGTCTTTTTAAGGAGTGCTTTGCTTATTCAGGGCCTCTTTCCATTCCAAATGAAATTGGAAATTGTGTTTTCCATCTTGTTGAAGAATGGAAATGGTATTTGTATTGGGATGCATTGAATGTGTAAATTGCCTTTGGCAGTATTGTCATTTTCACAATATTGAGTCGTCTTATCTATTTCTCCATATCTCTTTTTGTTTCTTGTAGTAATATTTTGTAGTTTTCTTTGAATAGATCTTCTGTGCTTCTGGTTAGATTTACTCCCAAGTATTTATTTAATCTTGTGATTAAATAAATTTTGAAAGGTATTGTTTTTCTCACCTCTAGTTCTGTATTCTCTTTGTCATTGTAGATAACTCCAATTTAGTTTTGTTTGTTGATCTTGTATCCTGCCACTTTTCTGAATCAGTCAACTATTTCCAGTAGTTTTCTTCCTGAGTGTTTGGGGTTTTCTAAGTATACTATCATATCATCTGCAAGGAAAGATAAATTTACCTCGTCTTTGCTAATTTGGATACCTCTATTTCTTTCTCTTGTCTTATTGCTTTCACTAAGACTTCCAATATTGAATAGAAGAGATGATGGTGGGCATCCTTGCATAGTTCCTGTTCTCAAGGGGATTTTCTTTAATCTCTCTCCATTGAGAACAATGTTGTCTCTTGTGTTTGTGTAACTGTGTTTACTGTGTTGAGGAAATACCCCTCTAATACTTTTTTCTTAAGTGTTTTAATCAGGAAGGGTGTTGGATTTTGTCAAAAGCCCTTTATGCTCTTATCGTTAGGATTATGTGGTTCTTGTTTTTTGTTTTGTTAATGTGATGAATTACATTGATTGTTTTTCTCACATTGAACCATCCTTACATACCTGTTATGAATTCCACTTAGTCATGTTGAATTATTTCTTTGATGTATCATTGGATTGTATTGGCCAGGATTTTGTTCAACATTTTTGCATCTATGTTCATGAGAAATGTTAGCCTATATTTTTTTTTATTTTGGTACTGTATTTACTTGGCTTTGGTATTGAGAATATGTTTGCTTCATAGGATGAGATTGGGAGAATTCCATCTTTTTCTATTTTCTGAAGTAGTTTATATAGAATTGGAGACAGTTCTCTGAATGTTTGGTAAAATTAACTTGTAAATCATATGATCTAGGATTTTTTTTTTGGCTGCAAAATGTTTGATTATCTTTTCAATTTCTTCTTTTGTAATGGACCTTTTAAGGTGTTCAATTTTGGTTTGTATCAGTTTAAGTAGGTTGTGAAATTTTAAGTGTTTTTGTCTATTTCCTCTAGGTTTACATATTTGTTTGAGTATGGTTTTCCATAATTATCCAATGTTGGCCTTTTAATTTTAGTTAGTACTGTTTTGATGTTGCTCATTTCATCTTTTATTTGGATTATTTGTGTCTTTTCCTGTGTTAGCTTTTTTATTGGTTTGTCGAGTTTATTGACTTTTTCAAAGAACCAACTCCTACTTTTGTTGTTGCTTTCCTGTTTTCTATTTATTTCTGCACTAATTGTTATAATTTTAGTCTTCCTAGAGGGTGTTGGATTTCCTTTTTGTTCTTTTTTAATCTTTTGTACATGTTGGTTTAGAGAATAAATGGTCAGATTTTACTGCCATTTGATGTTTTTGCTTATTTCTATAAATTGGTCTCTAATTACTGCTTTGGCTGTTTCCCAGAGGTTTTGGTAGGTGGTGTTTTCAGTGACATTTGTTTCAGAAACTTTTTAATTTCATTTTTTATTGCTTCTAGTACCCACTCATGTTCAAGCAAGGTGTTGTTCAGCTTCCAAATATGTGGTTATTTCTTCTTTATTCTTTTGTTATTAATTTCTAATTTTATAGTCTGAGAAGATTCTCTGTATTATTTCTATGTTTTTGTATTTACTGATGCTTGCCTTGTGACCTAAATTGTGATCTATTCTGGAGAACGTTCCATACACATTGTAGAAGAAATGGACTGTGCTTTTTTGAGGTAAACTAGCCTATACATATCTACGAGATTGAGTTGGCTTATTGTGTCGTTTAATTCTTCAGCAATTTTGTTGGGTTTCTTCCTGGTAGTTTTATCTTTTCTTGAGAGTGGTATATTGCAGTCTCCAACTACTATACTAGTTTCTTCTATTTCCTTTTTCAGTTTTATTAATGTTTGCTTTATATATTTTTCAGGTCTTTAATTTGGTGGATAGATATTTATTATTATGTCCTCCTGTTCTATTGAGCTTTTAAGCGTTATATATTGACGCTTCTTGGGTTTGTTTTTTTTTTTTTTGTAATGGTTTTTGCAGTGAAATTTATTTTATCAAAGATTAATATCACTACTCCTGCTTTTCCTGGTTGCCATTTGCTTTGTATATTTCCCCCCACCCTTTCATTTTTATTCTTTCTTTATCTTCATTTTTCAGGAGTGTCTCTTTTAGACAGTATTTTAATGGATTTGGGGTTTTTTTAATCCAATTTGCTACTCTTTTTCTCTTCACTGGTGCATTTAAACCTTTCACATTTAGTGTGATTATTGAAAGGGAAGGTTTTATTGCTATCATTTTGTTGAGTTCTTTTTGTGTTGTTGCTAGTTACTTTGGCCCATTCTGCTTTCTGTGGCACCTCAGTAAAAAGGACATGTCTCAGTGTTTTTTGCAACACTGGTCTTATTCCCTTCGCCCCGCCCCCCACCCTGGTAGTTCCATTTATTGACATAAAATCTGTTCATGAGTGTTTTATTCTTAAGTGCTCAAACTAGAAATATTCCAAATATCCTTTAGAAACATTCCAAATATCCTTCAGCAGAACCCATATGTGGCACCTCTCTGATGGATCAAATTCACCTGTAGCTCCCAGGGTAAAAGATGGGCAACCCCTTCATGTGTGATATTCAACCTCTGAAAATCCCCTGAAGGGTCAGACATGAGCCCAACACAAAATGGAATATGAGTTAGAAATAAAAAAACCAAAACACAACAACCCTAAAGTAGGGATATATGTAGCAACTTGGGTGTGCATCAAAAATATTAAATAATTCAGTCTTAAAAGTTTACATGTGGTATATTGTTGTGTACCATTGTGCCTGAACTGACCCATAGTTGACCCTCCGGAAGGTCTTCAGAGGCAATCAACTGCACAGGAGGAGATTGTCCACCCTTCTCCCATGGAGCAGCTGGTGGATTTGAAACGCAAGCCTTCAGGATTGCAGCACAGTTTCCTGCCACGAGGCCACCAGAGTTCTTGTGATATAAGTTTCCTGAAAACGACATTTATCTTATTAATGTTAATGAAAGTTTACAGAGACTTCGGGTTTCCATTCATTCATTGTTGCACTTTCCTCTCTGCAATCCCCCTCCCCTTCAATTCACTCTTCTCCTTGAAAAGTAGAAGAAAGACTCTTTCATTGTTATGTAATCCCCTCCCAAGTCCACTCCACTGTGCAGCCTTCATTCTGGAATCCTGTAATGACAATAATACCCAATCATATATCTCTCCCAAACAGTTGTCTCCTTCATCTGTTTCAATGCAGTACACATCATTAATCTCCTCTTTCTCTGTCTTCCCTCAACCCTGATGTCAGTCCTGTTTTCCAACAATGACCCTACAAAATATTTTTTCTTTTGTGACTGAGATATTTCCTTCAGCATAATGTGCTCCAGCATCATCCATTTTGTATAATATTTCATGAATTTCTTGTTTTTCAATGCTGAGTAGTATTCCACTGTGTGACTATACCAGAGCTTCTTCATTAATTCTTTTGTTGATGGGCACTTGGGTTGTTTCCAGCTTTTTGCTATTCTGAACAAAGCCACAATAAATATGGGTGTGCATAACACTAGTCTTATTTTTACAAACTCTTCTAAGTTCTGTTTTTCTGAGACTACCTTGACCTCTCCTTAATATCTGATGGACTATTTTGCTGAGTATTGTATTCTTGGTTCACAGTTGTGTTCTTTGTTTGATATATGTCATTCCACTTTCGTCTTGCTTGCATGGTTTCTCTTGAGAAATTGGCATTTAATTTTATCTGCTTTCCCTTATAGATTACTCTTTGTTTCTTTCACACTGCTTTCAGAATTCTCTACTTATCTTTGATTCTGAGAAATTTGACTATGATATGTCTTAGTGGTTTTCTTTTGCTCAGCTTCTTGAATATATATTCTCTCAGTCTTCATTACGCTTGGGAAGATTTCCTCTAGTAATTCTTCCACAAAATTTTTGGTGCCTTTTCTGTTTTGGTTATTCAATGATGTGCACATTATTTGTCTTGATGCTTTTCCATATTATTCTTAGGTTTTCTTCTTTTTCTTTTCTTTTTGATTGTGTTTTTCACTCTAGCAGATCAGTGGCAACAACTCTATTTCACTAGTTCTGTGTCCTGTTCTATCATCTCAACTTTGTTCATGTGTCCCTCCATTATTTTGACAGCATCTTAAATATTGGACCTCTTATTTCAGATTGTGATTTCTTGTTTTTCCAGTCCCTTTAGTGCCTCATTTGTTTTATATGCGTTTTTTGGGGAATTTTTTAAGCTCCTCCTGGTTTTTGCTTGCAGTGTCCTGTGATTCTTCAACTTTGTCTTTCACCAATTGAAAAGGCTGAATAATTGTTCTTTAAATTCTGTGTCAGAAAGCTCCATCAGACGTTCTGTCTTCAGGAAATCAATTGACCCTATCACTTTGGGGTGGTGGGGTGATATCTTGCTTGGAGCATGTGTAGCCTATGAGGTAGCCTGCTTCTTTTGTGGCATTGCTATGATAGAGTTTTCCATGGCTGTTGTTGTTGTTGTTGTTGTTGTTGTTGTTTGTTGTTATGTGCAGTCAAGTTGCTTGTGAGTCATAGCAACCCTATGTGCAAAAGCCTTAAACTCTGCTCTGTCCTGTGCCAATAGCACTCTCTCTGAAATTCCCATCCTGATTACCCCAGTCACCGAATCAATCCACCTCATAGAGGGCCTTCCCTTCCTGCACTGTCCCTCCACCCTCCCAAGCATGAGGACCGGTCTGTCATTACAACATGTCCAAAGTATGTTAAATGGGGCCTCAGAATCCTTGCCTCCAAGGAGCCACCCGGTTTAACCCTTTCCAGGATCAATCTGTTTGCTTTCCTTGCAGTCCATGGCACCCTCAACACTCCAGCACCACAGCTCAAAGGCATCAATTGTCCTTCTAATAGTCCTTGATCATTGTCCAACTCTCTGATGCATAACAAGTTAGTGCAAAGACCATGGCCTGTCTCAGATGCACCTTTGTCTCCAGAGAGACACCATTGCTCTTCAGTATTTTGGAGAGGTCCCTAACTGCAGACTTTCCATGGCAATGCGCCTTTTAATTTCCTGGCTATTGGTGCCAAGAGTGTTGACTGTGGAGCCAAGCAAACTAAATCTGTGCACAATCTCAATCCCTTCACCATCCATCCTGATGCTGCCAATTGGTCCAGTGGTGAGAATCTTTGTCTTCTTGACATTGAGCCTCAATCCATATTGGAAGCTGCAGTCTCTTTGACCCTCTGTAGCAGGTGCTTCAGGTCCTCTTCATTTTCAGCAAGCAGGGTTGTATCATCTGCATAACACAGATTGTTGATAGATCTTCCACCAGTCTTGACCCCACATTTCTCCTCATAGAGCCCAGCCTTGTGGATGATCTGTTCTACATACAGGTTGAAAACATATAGAGATAGGATGAACCCCTAGCATATGCCCTTCCAAATTATGAACCACATAGTGTTCCCTTGCCCTGTTCTGACAACTGCCTCCTGGTCCAAGTATAGACCTATCAAGCCTTCTGGGATTCCCATTCTTCTCAGAGTCAGCCACAGTTTGTTATGATCCGCACAGTCAAATGCCTTTGCATAGTCAATGAAACACAGATAGACATTCTTCTGGTATTCTCTGCTGTCACCCAAGATCCAACTAACATCAGCTACAATATCTCTAGTACCACTACCCCTTCTAAATCAAGCCTGGACTTCTGGCAGTTCTCTGCTGATGTGCTGTTCCAGTCGTTTTTGGATAATCTTCAGTAGAATCTTGCTTGCATGTGAAAACAATGATATTTTTTTATAGTTTCCACACTCTGTTGGATCACCTTTCTTTGGGATGGGAACAAATATAGATCTCTTCCAGTACATCGGCCAAGTGGTTGTTCTCCACATTTCTTGGCACAACTTGGTGAGCACTTCCAGGCAGCATCTGTTAGCTGAAATATGTCAATTGGGATACCATCTATTCCTGGGACCTTATATTTTGCCATTTCCTTCAAAGCAGCCTGAACTTCTTCTTTCATCACCATAGGCTCTTGCTCATATATTGTTTCATGGAATTCTTCTGTGTCTTCCAATTCTTTCCGATACAGTGATTCAGTATATTCTTTCCATCTTCTTTTAATACTTTCTGGATTATTTAATATTCTGATGAAAGCATCCTTGATTATAGCAACTTGAGGTTTGAATTTGTTCTTCAGTTCCTTGAGCTTAAGAAATGCTGAGCAAGTCCGGCCCTTTTGATTTTCTGACTTCAACTCCTTTCACATTTCATTGTAATATTTTGCTTTGTCATCCAGTGCTGCCTTCTGAAATCTTGTATTCAACTCTTTAGTATCTTGAATTCTTCCTTGTGCTTTGGTTTCTCTGCACTCCAGTGCAATTTTCAGAATCTCTTCTGTTTTCCGTTTTGGTCTTCTCTTCCTCTTCTTTCTTTGCCATAGCCGTTTGCACTCTTCCTGGATGATACCCTTGATATCCTCCCACAATTCGTTGGTCTTCGCTCATTAGTGTTCAAGGCCTCAAACCTGTTCTGAGATTGTTCTGAAATTTAGGTGGGATAGACTCAAAGTCTTATTTTGGTTCCTGTGGAGTTGGTTTAATTTTCCTCAACTTCAACTTGCATATGAGTAGTTGGTGGTCTATTCCAAAATCAGCTCCTGGCTTAATTTTCACAGCTGATATTGAGCTTCTCCAGCAGTTCTTTCAGCAGTTGTAATCGATCTGATTCCTATGCATACCATCAGGTGAAATCCATGTATATAACCTGAGTTTGTGTCTCTTAAAAAACGTGTCAATGTGCAAAATTCGTTCATTCTCTCTCCAGCTCCATTTCTGTCACTGAGACCATGTTTTCCAACTACTGAATTTTCTTCTCCGTTCCCAACTTTTGCATTCCAGTCACCCATTATTATCAATACATCTTGGTTGCATATTTGATTGCTCTCCAATTGTAAAAGTTGGTAAAATTTTCTATGTCTTCTTCCTTGCCTCTGGTTGTTGGTACATATATCTGAATGATAGTGGTATTCACTGGACTTCCTTGTACGTGTATGGATATAGCCTGTCACAGTATTGTACTTCAAGAAGGATCTTGCAATGACTTTTTAAACTATGAAATCAACTCCATTTTTTCTCTCCTTTTCATCTCCAGAGTAATATATCATATGATCATCTGTCTCAAAATGCCCAATGCCGGTCTATCTCATCTCCCCAGTGCCTAGTATGTCAATATTTATGTGTTCCATTTCTTCCTTAACAATATCTAATATTCCTATATTTGTGGTTCTCACATTCTATGTCCCAGTCACTAGTGTCTGCTTACAACTGTTTCTCTTCCTTTGTATTTCCATACTTGAAAGCTCAACCTCAGTTGCCCTTTCTGTTGTCTTCATGTGTTCTGTTGTACATAGGGTTTCCAGAAGCCTGCTATTTCAGAAGTGGATGGCCAATCCTTCTTCCTAGTCTGTCTTAATCAGAATGTTCATACTTAGAGAAGTACCAGACAGACGAGCATTTATAGAAAAAGTGAAAGATATATCCCTTATTGTGGAGTTAACCATTAGTATCAGTGTTGTCCCTGCCTTTGGAATATGTGTCTTTACCCACTTATTTCCCTGTTTCACCATCCACCAGGATACCCATCCACTTCTACCCACTCCCTTTACATCTATCTAACATTAATCAGCCCTTGATCTAATAGCTTATATCTGAAGCTTCCTTGGCTTCTGTGATTCCAACCATGTCAGCTGCTGGTAGTTTCTTGTGTTGTGACCAGTGTCTCTGAAGTTTAGTGGTAATATTTCCCAAGCGAAGGTTATATGTCCTGTAGAACTCGTGTGTAGATAGGTTTTTCTTGTCACTTGGGCCTGTGGCCCTCAGGCCTGAACAGATTCTGCACTGTTTTTGGATCTTCAAGATTACCTGGGAAATGGGAGGGGGGTTTATGGACCCTTTATCTATCCACCTTCTCTGCCAGTCACAATTTCTTTATGCCCCCTCTATGCAACCTGAGGAATGGATTCCGTGCCATTGATCTGATGTCACTGTGCCAGTAGAGTGTGGATACACATAGAGTGGACACACATGCAAACACACATGGGGTGCAGAAGGGGCGTGCATGCAGATGCATGTGGGAGGAAGGTGTGCATGGGGACCTGAATGGAAAACCAGGAAGCCTTGATTTTTTTTTTCTTCAATAACTGGGTCTTCCACTGCAATGGAGCTCCAGCTCTCTCAATTCTTCCTGTTTAAGATGAAGGGGTCCAATGTGGTCTAGTAATCAATAGTGACTCCCCCTAAGTACCTCGCTCAAATTCTCTCTTGCTTCTGGTTGTTAGCTACTGTTACAACTTGCTGCTCCCTGCCACATCTCATTGCTCCCTAGCAAGGCATACTTCTTCCCGCCAAGGCTTGACGCTCTCCAAGGAGGCTCACTGCTCCAAGCAGAGGCTCCAAGCTGAGACTCGCTGCTGCAAGCTGAGGTTCGCTGCTGCAAGTTGAGGCTCGCTGCTCCACGCCAAGGTTCTCAAATGGATCATTTTAACAATAGTTCTCACTCAAATTTCCTCTGTCCTGCTCAGTTCGGTGCGCATCACTCTGGTGTGCATCACTCTTGTGACTCCTGAATTTTTAAATGAAAGATAATTAAATAAAATAAATCAAGAATGTTAAAATTCCTACTTATGTAAGCATGAAGTGAAAGAATTCCATGCTTCCATAAGTAACGGGTTTAGAACATTTTCAAGAATACATCTCCGGCCTTAACATGAGTATTACTTTTGAGTATGGGTGAGTTCTTCCAAGTTTCCTCTGGACATGAGTTTTGTTTTAAGATTTTAAGATAACTCTTCATGACTCAAATAGCTTAATATTAAATAATTTTAAGTTATTGTTTTGACAAAAGTCTGAAAGGGTCATTGTTTTCACAAGACAAGTTTCAGGTTATATA
>NW_006399944.1:4491526-4534380 GCF_000299155.1 Elephantulus edwardii | reverse complement strand
ATGTTAAAGATATAATCTGGTGAGTGAAGCCTTCCTGGGATCTACCAAATTGTCTAAATGATGTTAATCCTCTGGAAAAAAGGCTGTTAATGATCTTGGAACCCATCTATCTACTCTAGTTACGACTGAATTGTTTTCATCATGATGTGGGCTATTGGCAAAATAACTCTGGTAACATAGCCCATAGAGAAATGAGTTCTAATCTAAAGGCTGAACCTCCCCTCCCTGCCAATTTAAAGTCACCAGTGACTTTAATGAAGAAGTTTGGAAAGTTAGGCAATCATTCTTTAGTGTCAATTATAACCTTGAAAACCAAGTTGGGCATCAATCATGACTCAGTCCAATTCTGTGGTGATGAGGGGAAAAAATGAAGCCGAGGTTTTGGAAAGGAAATATAGCGAGTTTGAATATACCCAGCTCACTGTTCTTATATAAACATAGCTGATTTTATGGAATAAGCACTTTCTGAATTGCTTCAAATCTTTATTTAATTCCCAGATTTTGAAATATTGATTCTGACATCACTTTGTAAATACTCTGTCTTTATTTATGCAAGAGAAGTTTTAGAGGTCTTTACTCTGGTTTCACCTGATTTTTAACTTTACACTTGTTCAGAAAATTTTCTCTACTTTAGTCATCAATGTTTTATTAGAAAGATTAATTTCTAACTCTATTTCCTTATTATAAACTTCTTTGTTGTTGTTGTTCTTAGGTCTCATCGAATCAAATATGACTCATCGTGACCCTATGAACTAAAGACCTGAACCTGTTGTACAACTATTATTGTTTTTCTAAGTTCATAGAGTTTCCAGTGGTATGTTATTTAGGGAGTGGATGCCATTCCCACTTTCAAGTCTTTCTTAATAATCTAGGACCTCCACCAAACACTGCCCAACATGGGTTACCATTAGGGCACTTGACAAACCAGTAGCATAGTGTTCAGCATGACAGAAACCCCAAGTTACCTCAGTATAGCAAATTGAAAGACCAGTGTTGTGTAACTTAGAAGAATGTTGATTCCAAACACAAGTAACACCAGACCCAAGGGTTCAACCAACTTTTAAATACACGAGCCCATGATCAGGTCCTGATTGGCTCTAAACAAGAAGCTTCCAGCCCATAGCTCATTCTTAGGCAAAACCAATCAGCTCACACATATTGTAAACTAAATAAAAACAACCAAACTGTCCACAACCGATCCTACCAAAATGAGAAAAACCGACCTTCCAGAATACAACTACTTAACACATAACCTTTTAAACTGGATGTTTAGTAGGAGCCCAGTCAACTTTTAAATAGGCCCACTGGATCCTGATTGGCTCTAATAAGCAAGAGGCTTTCATCTCAAATTTTTTTTATTCTCTTAACTGTCATAAACTAGTTATATTTATGATTAATGTTAACAGAATAACATCCCTTCTGGGGATTATCTAACCTCTTATTACAGGTAATGATGTTGTTGTTGTTGCTGTTATTGTTGTTATGTGCTGTCAAGTCACCTGGGAATAGTGACCCTATGAGTAGTACAGTTCTGAAGTCTGCCCTGTCTTCAGCCAGTCTTACTGACTCCAACACACCTATTCTTGTTGTCCCAGTCACTGTATCAATTCATCTCATCCGGGGTCTTCCTCTCCTGCACTGTCCCTCCACTTTTTCAAGCCTGATGTCTTTATCCAAGGACTAGTCCCTCCCAACCACATACTTAAAGCATGAGAGACAGAGTTTCAAAATCCTAGCCTCCAGAGAGAAACTCGGTTTCACCCTCTTCAAGACAGACTTAATTGTTTTGTTGGCAGCCCATGGTGTGTTCAAGACTCTTCTCCAGCACCACAATTCAAAGTCATCAATTCTTCTTCTGTCATCCTTAGTCATTAACAGCTCTCTAATGCATAGCAAGCAAGTAATTGCAAAGACAATGGCCTGAATTAGGCACACCTTACCCTCCAGACTGACATTGTTGCTTCTCAGTACTCTGGAGAGGTCCCTGAATACAGATTTTTCCATTGCAATTTGTCTTTTGATTTTCTTACTGTTAGTGCTAAGAGCGTTAATTGTGGATCTGAGCAAGGTGTAATTGTTAACAACTTTAATCACTTCTCCATTTATTGTGATTTTGCCAGTTGTCTCACTGGTGAGAATCTTTGTCTTCTTGATGTTGATATTCAATCCATATTTAAGACTATAATGCTTGACCTTCTGTAGCAAGTGCTTCAGATCCTCCTAAATTTCATCTATTCCTGTATTTCATCTATTTTTGGAGCCCTTTTTTATTATTTGTCAAGTTCTTCAGAGTAGCCTGAACACCCCCATCACCATTGCCTCTTGATCTTATGTTGTTTCATTAAATTCTTCTGTGCAAGCCTCTACTTTCTGATAAAATGGCTAAATTCCTTCCATCTTCTTTTAATGCTTTCTGGATTACTCAATATTCTGCTCATTGTTGTAGTTGGAATGTGCCATCGAGTCAGCTGCGACTCATAGTGACCCTATGAAAACAGCCCTAACCCTTCTCTATGCCTTGCCAATTTTTTAAAAATGTTTTTATTTTAATTTATTTACTTTTCATTTTAATGAACATCTACAGAGATTTTGGAATCCCATTCATTCATTGTTGCACCCTTCTCCCCGCCCACCCCAGCGCCACCCCTCCCCACCCCGTTTTCTCCTCTCCTTGAAGAGCAAAAGAAAAACTCCCCCATTGGTACACAATCCCCCGCACACCTCCCCCAACCCTACCCCCAACCCCAAATATAATCCACTCTGCAGCCCTCATTGCATACTCCTATGATAAACATAATGCCCCTAAATATAGTACTTTTAAACTATTCTTTCCCCCATAGACTTCAATGCCGTAAACATATTTCATCCAGTTTTTCTCAGTCTTACCCCCACCCCGATGTCAGCCTCATTCTACAAGAGTGGCACCATATAGCATTTGTCCCTTTATGACTGTGACACCTCACTCAGCATAACGTTCTCCAGGGTCAACCATTTTGAATAATATTGCATGAGTTCCTTGTTTTTCAATGCGTCATAGTATTCCATTGTGCGAATATACCACAGCTTCTCTACCCATTTGTTTGTTGATGGGCATTTAGGTTGTGTCTCTGACACGTCTACCCACATTACCCCAGTGACTGAATCAATCCATCTCAGTGAGGGTCTTTCTCTCCTTTTCTGTTCCTCCACCTTCCCAAGAATGATATCGCTCTCCAAGGACTGATCCCACCTTGCAACATGGCTAAATTATGTCAGACAAAGCTTCAGAATCCTTGCCTCCAAGGAACAGCCTGGCTTCCCCCTCTCCACGAGGAACTTGTTTGTTCTCCTTGAAGCCCATGGTATATTCAGTACTATTTTCCGGCACCACAGCTCAAAGGCATCGACTCTCCTTCTATTATCCCTAGTCATTGTCCAGCTCTCTGATGCACAGCAAGTAATTGCAGCGACTATGGCCTCAGGTGCACCGTAGTCTCAAGACTGATATTATTGTTCTTCAGTACTTTGGACAGGTCTCTGAGAGCAGAATTTCCCAATGCAATTAATCTTTAAATTTCCCGGCTGCTGGTACCACGAGTATAGATTGTAGAGTCAAGCAAACTGAAGAAGTGGACAATTTCAATGTCTTCATCATGTATCATGATGCTACCAGCTGGCACAGTGGTGAGAATCTTTGTTTTCTCGATGTTGAGCTTTAATCCATATTTAAGTCTGCATTCCTAGACCTTCTACAGCAAGCACTGCAGGTCCTCCTCAGTTTCAGCAAGCAGGTTTGTGTCATCTGCCTCCAATCCTGATGCCACAGCCTCCTGGATAATCTGTTCCACATATAGATTGAAAAGATATGGAGATGGTGCACATCCTTGATGCACAACCTTCCCAATTTTGAACTACTCTGTTCTGACAACTGCCTCCGAGTTCAAATTTGAATATTCCAAGTTTCTCATTCTTCTCAGAGTTAGCCACAGTTTGTTGTGATCCACACAGTCAAATGCCTTTGCATAGTCGACGAAGTACAGATAGACATTCTTCTGGTACTCTCTACTTTTAGCCAAGATCCACCTGACATTAATTATTCTGCTCATGTTGTTGTTGTTAAGTGTCGTCGAGCCGTAGACGGAAGACCTGCATACTTGTGCAACTTTAATTCTCCCAATTCATAGAGTTTCTGGAGGCAAGCTATTTTGGAAGCGGATGCCACCCCTGCTTCCACACTTGTTTTAATCAGGGAGCTGCACCAAAAACTGTCCACCATGGGTAACCATTATCACATTTGATACATCAGTGTAACAGTGTTTAATATCGCAGCAACCATGAGTTACTTCTGTACAGCAAATGGACAGAACTTGGAGAAATGATGAAAATTATACAAGTGCTCTGGTATTTTGTTCATAGGGTCATTATGAGTAGTCTAGACACAGCAGCACTTAACAACAACAAAATCATAGAGAGAGCTCTGGGGCCTGGTGGATAGAAAGTGATGCTACCAAGTCAAAGGTGGGTAATTTTAATCTGCAGCCTTCAGGCCTGGTTTTAATTGTTTTTGTCACACATTCTTCTAAGGTGTATAGTATTGGTATATTTCTATTTCTATTATTTCTCTTTCTTTATAATTTGTGTTTGTGTTTATGTTTACACACACACACACACACACACACACACACACACACTTGTTGTTCTTGTTACTGTGCACTGTTGAGTCAGAATTGACCCATATGTGATCCTCCAGCTGATTTTCAGTGACAGTTTAATTGCATGGGAGTAAATTGCTCAAATTTCTCCAGCATAGCCACTGGTGTTCTTGTTACTGTGCACTGTTGAGTCAGAATTGACCCATATGTGATCCTCCAGCAGATTTTCAGTGACAGTTTAATTGCATGGGAGTAAATTGCTCAAATTTCTCCAGCATAGCCACTGGTGGATTTGAACTGCCAGAGGTCCCGTGTGTGTGTGTGTGTGTGTGTGTGTGTGTGTGTGTTCAGAATAGACACATAGATATAGACATAGATCACATCTTCAGAGCTATAGATTTCAGAGCCAAAATATTTCATTATATTGACAGAATAGGACAGTAGCTATTCGGGATTTTGTTTTGTCATTTTTTTAAGCATTCTCCATGTTGAAAGCTTTTTATTTTTTTATCACATTCCTGGAGGGTTGGCCTAAATCTTCACAGGAATTTAAATATTTAGTGTGCCCTAAATTTTACTTGCTAGAAGATACATTATCATTACAGACTTTATACTATGTCACTGTTTTTGTAGTCCAATGAATATAGAGTATGACAAATTATATTAGTTGTAGTGAAAATGATGTATTTTTTTTTAACTCATGCTATACTATTGGGAATTAATTTGTTGGAAATTTACTTCAGGTGAATAGATTCCTTACTGAGTGAATGTTTATCTCTTTTAAATTGTAATTGCAATCAAGAAGGTTAAATAAGTCTCCTAAGGATAATGTCTTTTTTTGAGAGTATAAGGAAAGATAGTATACTTCACACTGTTGGAACAGTTTTAAATAATTCAACAAATACAAATCTGACCAGGATATTTCATCACTTTCTCTTTCTTTTCTTTTCTCACTAAAGCTTTCAATAAGTAATAAAACAGTGTGGTTGTAAACACACACACACACACACACACACACACACACACACACAAAGAGAGAAAGAGAAAGAGTAAGGGTGCACTTTCTAACCTTCTAATAAACATTACTAGATTTACTGCAAGTAAAATTGCTTCTCCCTGAGTTTTTCTCCAATTTTATTATGTTTATGGCAATAACAGATTTTTTTTTCTGACTTAAGTACTAAGAATAAGGGTGATTTACATGTGTGTATGTGTGTGTGTGTGTGTGTGTGTGTGTACATCTACATTTAAATTGTAAATAAAATTTCCTGTATTCTTTCAAGTATACAGTGGAATATTGGTGGAAATAAATGGTTAAGTTTAACTATTTTTTTCTTTTCTTCTTTTTCTCTTCCACTGAGACAGGAGGGCACACAGTATATCAGAATATAAAATTTTTCTTTGTTCAAGAAAGACTGGGGGGAAAAATTATGTAAGATGTCCTGCATCTGTGTTGCTGCACCAGATTAAAAGTGAATGCATTCACCCTTTCTTTCACCTGCGCTGTCTCCCCGCATACTGACATTTCTTTTTCTACTGAATTTGAAAGGATGTAAATGACAAAGCACAATGTAAACTTGACTCAATCAGAATGCTTTGTCTTTTCTCAGGAAAACTCTCCTAAGTGAATAGGGGGGGGGGAACCTGAAGAAACAAAACGCTCAAATCAAACAAAACAGAACAAAACTCTGCTTATGTACAATGAATGGAAACAAAGAAATTATTTCCATATCAAAAGGCTAATGTACCTGTTAATTCCCTGACATAGCTATTTTTTGAAGTCAACATTTATCTAGAAAGCCTGCCCCAGAAAAAATTAATATAATGAGAAATGAAAAGCCATTGTTGCCAGGCAGAACAAATGTAGCTGACCCTCCTTTGGATTTCCAGGCTCTGAATGTTGTGGGAGGAGATTGACTTTTCCTTCCTGTCTAGCAGCTGATGCATTCAAACTTCCAATGTCCGGAAGCCTCTGGGTAGCAGCACAACTCCCTATTGGTACCCTATGACCAAGACGGAGTAGTTAGTTATTCACTGCCATGCAGAGATTGTCATCCACAATCACGGTATTATCACAGAGCAAAAGGCATATGAGTTGCACATGTTTGAAAACTAGATTTTAACCAAATCTATAAAGTCCACTTGAACAAGAAAATAGTTTGTTTTCTGTGCTGATTAATATCAGAAGAGAAAAACCTGATCATAGTTAAAGATTGAGGAAAATGTAAAAGTTCATTCCATAACTAAGAAAGTTATTAAGCTATTACAACAACTTTATAAGTCTTGATCTTTCCTTCATATCTGATAATTGTCTTCAAACTGAAAACTTACATTTGAAAAGAAAAGGTTGCAAATTTTTTACTCAGAATTCTGAAGAAGCTGCCACATTATCTTTGCAGTTTTAGTATTAAGAAGTCTGATTACTAAGAAGTTATACTTTGTTATCTAACCAGAATTTTTATTACTTTCTTTATAAATAGCAATAAGACATTTCAATAGAGAATACATGAAAGTTGGTTTTCATTTTAATATCCTCTAGTCTAAGGGGATTCTTTTGCTATTTTTTTTTTTTTTGATGCTCAGCCTCATTTAATACCGTAAGAGAGAGCTTAGAGAGTTTTAAGAGAATGAAGCCTTTATTTCCTTGTTTCACACAAAGCTGGTGGGTTTTTGGATTTTAGTCAAAGAGACCAAATCCCATATCCTCATCTGACTCTTCCGACTCTTCCTTTGTTTCCACCTTGGCTGGGGCCGCAGCAGCAGGAGCAGCTGCGGTAGCGGCAGCGGCCGCAGGGGCAGCAGTCACAAATGCAGATGGATCAGCCAGGAATGCCTTGACCTTTTCAGCCAATGGGAAGGTGTAGTCAGTCTCCACAGACAAAGCCAGGACCCGCTTATACCCATTGATGATGGAATGTGGTATTGAGGCCACAGTTGGGTAACCAATCTGCAGACAGACGCTGGCAACATTGCGGACACCCTCCAGGAAGCGGGTATGCAGGGTCTCCTCTGTGATGTCAAGCACTTCAGGACTGTAGATGCTGCCGTTGTCAAACACCTGCTGGATGATCAGCCTGAAGGAGAAGGGAGAGATGTTCAGCATGTTCAGCAGGGTGGCCTCGCTGGCTCCCACCTTGTCTCCAGTCTTAATCAGCTGCACATCACTCAGAATTTCAATGGTGCCTCTGGAGATCTTAGTGGTGATGCCCAAAGCCTGGAAGAAGGAGGTCTTCTCAGGGCCCAGACCAGTGTTCTGGGCTGGCACGGTAACCTCACACGGAGCAATGGCACCAGCACGGGCAGCAGCCGGCACCTTGTTGGCCAGCAGCATGTCCCTGATCTCTGTGAGATCCTCTTTGGTGAACACAAACCCCACGTTCCCCCGGATATGAGGCAGCAGCTTCTCCAAGGCCGGGTTGATGTCCAGGTGGCCCCGGATGGCCTTGCGCATCATGGTGTTCTTGCCCATCAGAACCACAGCCTTCCCGCGGAGGGACATACGGATCTGCTGCATCTGCTTGGAGCCGACATTGTCTGCACCCACGATGAAGCATTTCGGATAATCATCCAGAAGTTGAATGATCTTAAGGACGTAGTTGGACTTCCAGGTCGCCCTGTCTTCCCTGGGCATCACTGCGGTGCGTCAGGGATTGCCACGCAGGGTTTAAAGACGATGTCACTCGCACGAGGACGCCTGGAGAGAGAGCATTCTTTTGCTATTTAAGTAAAGATCTTGAAGCTGCTTAGAGTGTATATATATATATATATATTGTTGGCCAAAAGAACGAATTAATATGACTTAAAGAGGGTGCAGCTGGAGAGCTTTTTGCAGGCATAGATGATAAGACTTGGTTTCACATACTTTAGGCATGTTTCAAGGAGGGGTTATTCCTTGGAGAAGAACATGATGTTTGGAAATATGGAGGGTAAATGAAGGAGAGGAAGGTTCTCGACCAGGTGGGTTGACCCAGTGACTGCAGTAATGGGATTTAGTGTGTCAGAAAGTGTGAAGATGACACAGGATAGGACATAGTTCAGAGCAATTGTTCATAGGGTCGCTATGTGTTGTGCTAGACTTGACAACACCTAGCAACAACAATATTTGTATATTATCATCTACTTCATAATTCAATCTATTTTTAAGTATTTCCTCACAAAGTTTGGAGGTGTTAATAAGATTTACCTCAAAAGGTGAAACCAATTTGTTCCTTATAGACAAAGACTTTGAAGCTGTCTCTGACATAATTTGGCCATGTGATCAGAGAAATACATTAAGCTTTGAAGGATGGAAGGACAGTGCAAAAGAGGAAGATCCATGATGAGATGGATTGACACTGTAACAAGGGTAATGAGGACAGATGAGTCAGATATGAAATTGGCTCAGGATAAGGCAGGGTTCATAACTATGATGCATAAAATTGGTGCTAGTCATGGGGGACTCAATGGCTCATAGCAACAAGTGAGATTTGCTAGGATTAACTCAATTAGTCCTGCCCATAGTTGATGACACTCACAAGGCATGATTATTGCATATTAACTCAGTTTTCTCTTAATTATCAATTGAGTATTTCTAATGGAAATTTCAATGTTTCAGTTTGAAAAAAATATTATTCTGTTGTCATTAGTGAAGAAAAATCTTTTATTTGAGTCTTCCATTAACCATTACTTTAAAAACATATTTCCGGAATTAGAGTACCTGATAGAATACAAGTGACTGATCTAGTGGTAAGTTATTGTGCTGTCAACCCAAAGGCATTGAGTTCAAATCCACCATTGGCTCTAAGGGACAAAGATTGTCAATCTCTTTGCATGTGATTCACTGTCACTGAAAATATGCTGGAGGGTCAACTCTGAGTTGGTTCTGACATCACTGTATATAACAACAACATTTATTCTATAGTCAGAATCATTATCATTGAGCTAGAATTAATGCCTAAACTGACTCTCAAGCTGGCTTCCAATTTTGTAGGTTAGGTGGAAGGCATTGCTCACATTTCTCCTTCAATCAGTGAATTGAACCACTAGAGAAACACAGTATTTTTCTTAGGAGCTGAACTCCCACATACTATGTAACCAGAGCTCCCCATGTTTTCTACAAGTAAAATTTATATTTTAAAACGTGGATTTATTTTCTCATTATACATTATGTATAAAATAAAAGTTCCACTGAAACCTTAAGGACATTGCCTTAATATATTTGATGTTGGTATTTATATTCTCAAAATAGTCACCTCAGAATCACTTTTGTCCAGATAGCAGAAAGATCGGAATTTAAATAACAAGCTCGTTTGTGCAAACAAAGTCATAATAGCATTAGACTTGTCAAACTAGATCGATAATGATAAAATAGAGGTTTGGGGTTTTTTTTGTTTGTTTCTGTTGTGCCTTCGCTAATATGTTTACACAAACCAGTTCACAGTCTCTGGACTCCAGTTCTGGTTTCCCCAGTGTCTCACAAGTGTTGACTGTTCTACTTAGCTTTGTAGCACCTTATTGGGTACAGCATAGAATTTGCAAATAACTGCACAACGTCAGATTCGTTTTTCTGTATCCTGGACCTTGGTCTACATGTCTTTTTATTCCCGAGTTCTACTTATTGCTGGAAAAATTCTTACATTATCTGTTTCTGCTTTCTACTAAATTTTGTGTTGTGCTTAGGAAAAGTGATGAGAGGAAAACACAATAAAGATTGTCCTGTTATCTACCAGTAAGTAGCCTTGGTCTTGAAGGCTTTGGTTTGTTCCATTTTGCTTTCTCTTGAGTTTGCAGTGGAATGATTGATCTGATACAGATCTCAATAATATATGGCTTTAGAAGTTATTAACCTTTAGATTACTTCAAAAAAATTCTCTTAAGAAAATTTTAGAAATTAATTATCCTTAAATATTTGATACCTTCAACATACGCTGTGGTTAGCTTTATCCTACGTCGAATCTGTGCTGCAATCTGGAAGGCATGCAATTTGAATCTTCAAGCTTCTTCACAGGAAAAGAATGGGCAGTCTTCTCCCATGCAATTACAGCCTCTGAAAATGCACTGAAGTGTCAGCTATGGGTCGGTTCTGACACAATGGTGCACAACAACACTGATTTATTTGTGAAGCTTCATCTCACATGCTTTAGGCACACAAACACAATTCCTTGGAAAGGAATATCCTGTTTGGAAAAAAGGAGGATCAGATCCATGAAATGTATTGACAATGACTGGAAGGACAGGTTCAAGTGTCAGAAAGGATGAGGATGGCACAGGGTAAGATAGGGCTCAGACCTGTTGTTGACAGGATCTCTGTCAGTCATATTCAGCTTGACAGAAGGCAGCAATAACCATTATTTTCCATGAAAGTGAGGTATTGTCTATTTTTCTAAAGTTGTTTTCAAAGTCAAAATTAATGTGTATTTCTAAATAAATATTTTTTAGGCTTATATGAATGTTCATAAATTATATTTAAGAAAATGTTCAATATTTTATATTTAAGAGTTTCCGACAATTAGATAATTTAGTTCTTTTTATTTGAGGATTTAAATTTCTTAGAAGGGAGCTCTGGCCGTCTGGTGAGTAAGGAGTTGTTTCCTTGCCAATGCAGAGGGAGATTGCTTCAATCCACCAGTTATTCCACAGGAGAAAAATGGTCAAGTGCTTTATTTAGTCTCTGAAAAATCTACCTGAGAGTCAGTTGTGACAGAGTTCTGCCGTTTTGGCAGTGAGTGGTATTAGTTTATGGACTTCTCAGATTTTATTTAATACAATTTCAAAGTCAAGTGTTGTACAAAGTAGATTTAAATGTGAAACTACCCATTCCAAATAACTGAAAGAAGATTAAATATGTTCTTAAATAAACAAAGTATTTTTAAGGTGAAAAATTTCTAAAAGGGACAGAAGACAATAATTTTATAAATTGTGTTATATCATAAAAAAATCCAAAACAACACCAGCGTTCTTCTTGTACCAACTATTGCTTAGTCCATATTTATAGAAAAAATGAACAAGTAACATTTTAAAAGTATGAGATCTAAGACATCAGCTGTAAATGAGAATTCTCTGTGAAGCCCTACCCCACTGAAGATAAAGGCCTTTCCAAAGTATTTAATGTATTATGTAATTCTGATTTCAGAATAGTCTGTGGCATAAAGAGCTGGAATACCTATAAGTAATGAGTGTCAGTTATCTATTAAAGTTCAGAAATGTGGAAAATTGGTCCCCTGGAAAATAATAGTTTCAGTTTGATTTATACATTTCTGGCTGGAATAAATTTAAAATATTTGAGTAGTAACACTGATTGGAAGGTAGAATGTAGAATGGTCTCAATGCCTGTACATTAATTGAGCTTTGTAGGGGAAAGAGACTCTAGAGTCACATAAAGTTTACTAATTGGTTAGCCATAAAATATGGTTACAAATTTAATAATAAGTTATTATTAAGGAGAACAGTCTGTATTAACTCCAGCTATTTTTTAACATGTTCTACAAAAAAAACCTTTTTATGTAAAAAAAGTTCTTTACAAAATTCAAATAAATTATTTTCAGAAATAAATTCTTTCCATTTCCTTCACCTGCTCACCCATCAAATTGTACAATCTGAAGATTAATCCTCCCCCTTCACATCCACATTCCTCTGCTTCTACCCTCTTAACACCCTTTTGGATCTTTATGTTCATTCTACAATAATGGTTTTATACAATATTTATCCTTGTGGGACTGAGTTAATTCACTCAGTATAATGTTCTTCAGTCCCTCCCAAGTTAGGTAATAATTTATAAAATCATTGCTTCTGTGTGCTGCATAGTATTCCATTGTGTGAATGCACAATAATTTCTCAAACTGGGAACAAACATTTGGTAATACCATCTTAGACAAGAGCTTTATACAAAAGTTCACAGAACATTCTTGGACCTCCACAAGAAAAATACTGATAACCCAACTACACAATGGACAAAAGTCCTGGAAAGAATTTTCAGAGAGGAAGATATTTGAATGGCAAACAGACACATGAAGAAACATTCCAAATCACTGGCAATAAGAGGGATGCAAATCAAAACCACATTGAGGTACCATCTCACTCCAGTAAGCATGGTAAAGTTTAACAGGGCAGCAAGTAATAAATGTTGGAGAGGATGTGGCGAGAAAGAAGCTCTTATACATTATTGGTGAGATTGTAAAATGGTACAACCTTTCTGGAAGGCAGTTTTGGTGCTTCCTCAAAAAGCTGAACATAGAAATTCCATATGACTCAGCTACTCCACTGTTTGGACTATACCCTGAGAAAATGAGAACTTGAGGCACAAATTGAGGTTTCTACATCAATGTTCATAGCAGCATTATTCACCATCGCAAGAACATGGAAACAGCCCAAATGTCCAACCACAAATGAATGGATTTCTCCAGTTATTCAAATAAAATGAAACTTTAGAGTTCTCTAGGATATTCTAATTTCTCTCAGAAAGATGTACAATTTTTTTTTCTTGTTGGTGTTAAGTAGAGACTACAACCAAATCCATGACAATTATCTTGGACCAATACTCCAAAATATACTCTATTCGGGCATGTTGAGCATACCTTTATGTTTTTACACCAGGAGAAACATAATGGACCCTTTGTCAGCTCACAGGAGATTGATGCCACGATCCAAACTCAACTGTCACAAATATTCAGTCATTCTTTCAATTTATTGCCTTTGAGCAAGTTACTAGCACATAGTTAGAGTACTAGCTTCCATTCGTATTACTCAGTAATCCACTACCAACTCTTCCAAGTAAAGCAAATCTTCGTGAAAAGCATGCTCATGGACTGGCTGTATTGCAGAGAAATCTAGGAAAATAGAGCACTAAGGATCAGTTCTAAATAAAACAATTATTACCCATATAGTATAAACACAAATGCCAATTACAATTTTTATCTCATTGTTGTTGTTATTAGGTACAGTGACATTGGCTCTTAGTCATAGTGACTCTGTGAGGAACAGAAGAAAACACTGCCCAATGCAGCATTATTGTCATATTCACTGCTGTGCTTGGGCCCATTGCTGCAGCCACTTTATCAATCCATCTCATTGAGGAACTTCCACCTATTTGTTAACATTCTATTTTACCAAATATGTCTTTCTACAGGAACTGGAGAATCTTAATAACATGCCAAAAGTATATGAAATCGAGTTTTGCCACCTGAACTTGTTAAAAGTACTGGCTGCTCTTCTTTTTAGACGGATTAGCTGTTTATGTCAAAGTTAATATTTTATATTCTTCCTCAGCACTGAAATTCTAAAGTTCAATCCTTCTTTAGTCTTTTTTATTCACTGTTCAACTTCTACAAGTATATGAAATTGTTGTTGTTGTTGTGTGCTGTTGAGCCACCTGCGACTCATAGTGACCCTATATACAAAAGGCCTAAACCTTGCTCTATCCTATGGCAATCTTATTGTCTCTGACACACCCTACCTTCATTACCCTAGTCACTGAATCAATCCATCTTATCGAGGCTTTTCCTCTCCTGTGCTGTTCCTCCACCATCCCAAGCATGATTTTCCTCTCCAAGAACTGGTCCCTCCTTGCAACATGTCCAAGGCATGTCAGATGGAGCTTCAGATTTCTTGCCTCCAAGGAGCACATTGATTTCACCCTCCAGGATGAATTGTTTGTTCTCTTAGCAGTCTGTGTTATATTCAAGGTATATTCAATACTTTTCTCCAACATCACAGTTCACAGGCATCAATTCTTCTATCATCCCTAGTCCAGCTTTCTGAGGCATAGCAAGTGATTGTAAAGAGCATTTATTAGGTGCACCTTAGTCTCCAGACTAACATCAATGATCTTCAGTACTTTTTAGAGGTCTCTGACAGCAGACTTTCCTAATACAATATGTATTTTAATTTCCTGGCTGCTTGGGCCAAGAATGTTGATTGTGAAGCCAAGCAATCTAAAGCTGTTTACAATCTCAATCTTTTCACTATTCATCACCACGCTGCCAATCAGCCCAGTGGTGAGAATCTTTGTTTTCATGATATTGACCTACAGTTCATATTGGAGGCTGCAGTCCTTGATTTTCTGCAGCAATCGTCTCAGATACTCCTCAGTACCTGAGTACTTGCTGAAGCAAGCAAGGTTGTGTCATTTGCGTAACATAGTTTGTTGATGAGTCTTCCTCCAAACCTGATGCTATCTATATCCCTGCTCATAAAGCCTAGCTTCCTGAAGATCTGTTCTGCATATAGATTGAAAAGGTGCAGAGACAGGAGGCATCTTTGACACCATTCTTTTCTGATTTTGAACCACAGTGTTTCCTTGCTCTGTTCTGAAGACTGCTTTCTGGTCCTAGTATAGGTTTTGCATGAGCACAGTCAAGTTCTCTCAGATTCCCATTCTTCTCGAAGTTATCCACAATTTGTTGTGATCCACAGAGTCAAATGGCTTTTAAAAGTCAATAAAACACAGATAGACATTTCTCTACTACTATTTGCTTTCTGCCAAGATCAATCTGACTTAAGCAATAATGTCTAGTGCCATGACCTCTTCTAAACTCAGATTATATTTCTGATAGTTGTCTGACAATTTACTGTTCAGTCATTTCTGGATAATCTTCAGCAGGATTTTGTTAAATGGGAATAAATATGCATCTCTTGTAGTCAATTGTCCAGGTAGCTGTCCTCCAGATTTCTTGGCAAAACCTGGTGAGCACATTCAGGACAGTATCTGCTTGTTGAAATATGCCAACTGGTATTCCATCAATTCCTGGGGCTTTCTTTATATGCCAAGTCCTTCAGAGCAGCCTGTACTTTCTCCTTCATCACCATTGCCTCTTGAGCATATTTTGTGTCTTGAAATTCTTCTGTGTCAGTCAATTCTTTTTGGCACAGTGACTATGTATACTCTTTTCATCTTCTTTTAATGATCCCTGAATCATTCAATCTTCATCCATTAGCATTCTTAAGCACTGCGACTTGGGGCTTAAATTTGTTCTTAAATTCTTTTGTTTAAGAAATGCTGTGCGAGTTTGGCCCTTTTAATTTGCTGTCTCCACCTCTTTGGACATTTCATTGTAATTCTTTGCTTTGTCTTCCTGAGCTTTCCTTTGAAATCTTCTATTTAACTCCTTACTTTTGATTTCTTCCCTTTGCTTTGGCTTCTAAGCTTCTAAGCTCTCTAGGGCAATATTCAGAGGTTCTTCTGACTTCCATTGAGGTCTTCTCCTTTAATCTTTGTAATGACCTATTGCATATTTCCTGTATGATAGTCTTGATATCCTCCCACAGTTCATCTAGTCTTTCTTCATTAGTGTTCAGGCCTCAAACCTGTTCCTAAGTTGGTTTTTTAACTTCAGAGGCTATAGACACAAGATCAAATTTTAATTCATGTGGATACAATTTTACTTTCATATATATATGTATATATACATATATATATATATATATATGTATATATATATATATATATATATATATAATCTCCATCACATTCAGAATATTCTTCCCATTTAATTTTTTTCCCATTCATTCATTGTTGGATATTTTCCTCTCTGCCCACCCTCACCATCAGTTTGCTTTTCACTTTGAAAAGAAAAATAAATTCTTTCATTATTATACAATCCAGCATCTCCCTCCCCAAGTCCACAGTCCACTTTACTATGCATTTCTTTTCTTCTTTTTCTTTTGATCTTCTCATGAAAATAATATCTAATAATATATTTCTTTTAAACAGTTCTCTCCCTCATCTGTCTTAATGCAGCATATATTATTTATCCCCTCCTTCCTTAGACTCCCCCAACACTGGTGTGAGTCCCATTTTACAAAAGTGGCACTATGCAATATTTGTCTTTTTGTGACTGAGATATTTCACTCAGCATAATGTCCTCCAGAGTCACCCATTTTGCATACTATTTCATGAGTTCCTTGTTTTCAATACAGCATAGTATTCCATTGTGTGAATATACCACAGTTTCTCTATCCATTTGTTTGTTGATGGGCACTTGGGTTTTTTCCAACTCTTTGCTATTGTGAACAAAGCCACAATAAATGTGAATGTGTATTTATCTGCTTGGATGGCATTTCTGGTTTCTTTAGGGTATATTCTAGTAGTGGAATTGCTGGATCAAATGATATTTCTATTTACATCTTTTTGAAGAAATGCCATACTGCCTTCCATAGTGGTTGCAACATTTTACACTCCCACCAATAGTGAATAAGGTTTCTAGTTTTTCCACAACTTCACCAGCATTTGCTGTTTGTTGCTCTGTTGAATTTTGCTATTCTTACTGGGGTGAGATGATATTTCATAGTTGTTTTGATTTGCATTTCTCTTAGAGCTAGGCATTTTGAACATTTCTTCATGTGTTTGTTTACCATCTGAATGTCTTCTTTGGTGACTTGTCCATATTCTGTGACCATTCTGAAATTGGGCTGTTTATCTTTATCTTGTTGTAGTGCTCGAGTATTCTATAAATTCTATATATAAGTCATGTCATTGCCAAATATTTTCCCCCCTCTGGTGCTTCCTTTTTTACCCTGTTGGGGAAGTTTTTGGATGTACATAGGAATTTGATTCTTAGAAGGTCGCCTTCATCTATTTTATCCTTTCAGGATGGTTGGATGACTGTTCATGTTGTGGATTAGGAATTTCAGAGTACTTCCGAGCTTTTCTGTAATGAAATTTATAGTCCCTGGTTTTATTCCCAGGTCCTTGATACACTTTGAGTTGGTTTTTGTATATGGAAGGAGGTGTGGATCTTGCTTGAGTTTTCTGCAGATAGTTTTCCAATTTTGCCAACACCATTTATTATAAAGGCTGTCATTTCCCCACTTAACTGATTTTATTTCCTTATAAAAAATCAGTTGATCATAGGTAGATAGGCTGATCTGAGCTTTCAATTCTATTCCATCGATCTATGTGTCTGTCATTGTACAAATATCACGATGTCTTGACCACCACGACAGTGTAGTAGGATTTCAAGTCAGGGAGTGAGATGCCTCCTACCTTGTTTCTATTTTTAAGGAGTGCTTTGCTTATTTGGAGCCTCTTTCCATTCCAAATGAAATTGGGGAGTGCCGTTTCCATCTCGTTGAAGAATGGAATTGGTATTTGTATTAGAATTGCATTGAATGAGTAAATTGCCTTTGGTAGTGTCATTTTCACAATATTGAGTTTCCCTATCCATAAGCAAGCTATATTCTTCGATTTCTCCAGTTCTCTTTTTGTTTCTTGTCGTAAGGTTTTGTAATTTTCTTTGAATAGATCTTTTGTGCTTCTGGTTACATTTACCTCCAAGTATATAATCTGGGATTAGCTATTGTGAAAGGTATTGTTTTTCTGCGCTCCACTTCTGTATTTGTCACTGTAGAGAAATCCAACCGATTTTATTTTTTTATGATTTTACTTTCTTTAGTTTTAATTTGAACTTGTATATAAGTAGTTGATGGTCTGTTCCACTGTCACCCAATCAGCACCTGGTTGAGTTTTCACTACTCATATTGAACTTCTCCAATGATTCCTTCTACAGATATAATAGGTCCAATTCCTGTGCAGACCATCAAGTAAAACCCATGTGTATGGTTAAAATATCTTAAGTGATTTTTCTTTTAGATCTTTAGGTATTACATAGTTCACAAGTGCTTGCTTGACTAATGTTGTTGTTGTGTTATTGTTATGTGCTGTCGAGTCTCTTGCAACTCATGGCGACCCTATGTACAACAATCCTAAACTCTGCTCTGTCCTGTGCCAATAGCACTGCCTCTGACACACCCATCCCGATTATCCCAGTAACTGAATCAGTTCATCTCATAGAGGGCCTTCCCCTCCTGTGCTGTTCCTCTACCCTATGAAGTATGATGTCCTTCTCCAAGGACTGGTCCCTCCTTACAACATGTCCAAAGCATGTTAGACAGAGCCTCAGAATCCTTGCCTCTAAGGAGCCACCTGATTTAACCCTTTCCAGGATGAATGTTTGTTTTCCCAGCACTCCTTGGTACTCTCAATACTCTTCTCTAGCACCACAGCTCAAAGGCATCAATTCTCCTTCTATCCTCCTTAGTCATTGTCCAACTCTCTGATGCATAACAAGTGATAGCAAAGACCAAGGCCTGTATCAGACACACTGAATATTGCATAAACTTGAATCCTACCACTTGCACAAATTTGTCTGATTATAGGATAATACCCTGATGCTGTTCTAAAGAGCAAGAGAAATAAAGAGCATGTAAGAGTAATGGGTTAAGTTATGACATTATTCTGATTCAAAATTTTTAAAAGTATATTCATATTCTAAGTGTGAAAAATTCATTCACATTTAAACTAACACCACCATTACATAGACATGAGATACCATCTTATCCCAGTAGGAATAGCAAAATTCAACAGAGCAGCAAAAAACAAATGCTGGCAAAGTTGTGGAGAAACTGGAACCCTTATTCACTGTTGGCGGGAATGTAAAATGGTACAACCACTATTGAAGGCAGTATGGTACTTTCTCAAAAACTTGGAAATAGAAATACCATTTGCCCCAGCAATTCTTCTACAGGGAATATATCCTAAATAAACCAGAACTGCCACCCAACACTTATATGCACACCCATGTTTTTGTGGCTTTGTTCACAATAGCAAAGAGTTGGCAACAATACAAACGCCCATCTACGAATGAATGGAGAAGTTGTGGTACATTCACACAATGGAATACTATGCTGCATTGAAAAAAAAGAACTCATGAAATATTATACAGAAAGGATTACCCTGAAGGATGTTATGCTGAGTGAAATATCTCAGTCACAAAAGGACAAATATGGCATAGTGCCACTGTTGTAAAACAGGACTGACATTGAGGTTAAGGGGAAAGCTAAGAAAAAAGGGGATTAATAATGTATAATGCATTGAAATAGATGAGGGAGAGAATTATTTAAAAGAAATTTATGACTAGGTATTATTGTCATGACAAGATTCCAGAAAAATAAATGCATATTAAAGTGGACTGTAGACTACTGGGTGTGTGTGTGTGTGTGTTATGTAACAATGAAATATTTTTTTTTTCAATGAGAAAAATGACCTGGGGTGAGGGGTGGGCAAGGAGGAAAATGTGCAACAATGAATGAATTGGGAAATATTAAATGGAAAGAATATACTGTAAAAAATTTATATGTTACATTAAAATAGTCATTAATAAAAAAAGAGATAGGTGAAATTCCCACTCAATTCCTCTATACCACATATAAGCTCTTAACTTTTACTAATAACAGTCCTGCCAGAGTCTTATTGAAACATTCAGAAGTATACTTCAAGATACTTACAGTCTTTTCATAATATTTCTTATGGGTTTTCTCTTTAATCATAAAATACATGCTAAACATTAAACATATAATCAGACATTTATTTTTATGTGATTATTAAAGATTTTGATTGTATTATATTCAAGATCAATTATGTGTTTTTATATACTTCAGAGAACCCTTGATCCCCAGGCTTGATCCTTCAGAATTTCTGATTCTTGAGTGTTTTGTATGTTTTATATCAGAACTTGGTAGATGCAGGTGACAGGTAAGAAAAGAATTAACAACATTAACTGTCCTTGAGGAGTTGATTCAGAATTCTAGAAACCTCACAATCAAAGAGTCTGGTGAGCATGAGCCATCAGCTTTTCCATTAGAAGCATAATTCATAATAACTATGCCACTAGGGTTTCTTGAGTGATGAGTAGAAGATGAAGGACAATTCTAATAGTCACAGAATACTCAAAAAACTCATCAATTTTTCCAAGGATTTTAATGTTTATCATGATTTTTGAATGGAACTTTCTTTAATTTACAGCTATATCATCACCTCCAACTACAAACAACTCTGTTTGTCTATAAATTGGGGAAAGAACAGGGGACATGCAGATTATATTTTATTACCTTTTCTCAGAAGTGATGTATATTGATATGTTCTACTTGATAAGCAAGGGTCTGAATGCTGACAATATTGATAACCCTATCCAGTGCAAGTGGTCTGGTGACATAGTGACAAGAAGTTGCATTGAAATCTCAAAGGCAGAGGCCACCAGTTGCTCCAAAGGAGAAGGATAAGCAATCTCCTGCTATGTGATTAACTGTCTCTGAAAAACCCACTGGAGGGTCAGCTATGGGTTAACTCTGACTCTATGGTACTCAACAATGATAGATAGATAGATAGATAGATAGATAGGTAGATAGATAGATGATAGATAGATAGATAGATAGATAGATAGATAGATAGATGATAGATAGATAGATGATAGTTGTTGTTATGTGCCATCGAGTCACCTGCAATTCATAGTGACCCTATGTACAACAATCCTTAACCCTACCCTAGCCTGTGCCAATCTCGCTGTCTCTGACACACTTACCCTCATTACCCCAGTCATTGAATCAAACCATCTCATCTAGAGTCTTCCTCTCCTGTGCTGTCTCTCCACCCTCCTAAGCATGATGTTCCTCTCCAAGTACTGCTCAACTTGAAGGCAATCAACAACTGTAACAATATATATGTTCTTACATATCTGTTTTATATATATACATATATGTTACACTTATATAGGTGTGTGTATATACACACCAATTTATACATAATATATATGTATATTTTCAAAGTAAAGTCCATAAAATTATGTTTATAATCATTGTATGATACCATGTCAAAAGAATACAATATAAAATGTACAAAACATCATTACAGAATGGGACACATCAAAATGTAAACAAGGGCTTAATTGTACATGAAATGTTACAAAGTACTTGCAAATATCTTGCTCATTAGAAATAAAAATGGTTATTTCTGGGCAGGTAAATTGTCTAACCAAGATACTTGATAAAGATATCAGAATTGAGCTTTATCATATTTGGATTTTTGGTACAGAAGAGGTTCAAGATACATTCATTATTCCGGGTGATGCAATGTTTAAATGCTCAGTTGCTAAGCTAAATGGTGGTAATTGAAATCCACGAGTAGTGGAGAAATACATAGTAGTCTGTTTCCATACTTTTTTCACACTGTGGGAAACCTTTACAACCATTTTACTCTGTCCTATAGGAAATTGAGGAGGACCTCATGCACTTACTGCAGAGGGTCAAGGACTGCAGCCTTCAGTATGGACTGAGGCTCAATGTCAAGAAGACAAAGATTCTCACCACTGGTCCAATTGGTAGCATCAGGATGGATGGCGAAGAGATTGATATTGTTCACAGCTTCAGTTTGCTCGGCTCCACGGTCAACACTCTTGGCACCAGCAGTCAGGAAATCAAGAAACGTATTGCGATGGGAAAGTCTGCTGTTAGGGACCTCTCTAAAGTACTCAAGAGTGACAGTGTCTCTCTGGAGCCTAAAGTGTGTCTGATACAGGCCATGGTCTTTGCAATCACTTGTTATGCATCAGAGAGTTGGACAATGACTAGGGAGGATAGAGGAGAATTGATGCCTTTGAGCTGTGGTGCTGGAGAAGAGTATTGAATGTACCATGGACTGCCAAGGAAACAAACAGATTCATCCTAGAGAGGGTTAAATCAGGCTACTCCTTTGAGGCAAGGATTCTGGGGCTTCGTCTGACATACTTTGGACATGTTGTAAGGAGACACAGGTCCTTGGAGAGGGACATCATGCTTGGTAGGTTGGAGGGACAGCACAGGAGGGGAAGACCCTCTATCAGGTGGGTTGATTCAGTGACTGGGGTAATTGGCATGGGTGTGTCCAAGGCAATGCGATAGGCACAGGACAGAGCATGGTTTAGGGCTGTTGTACATAGGGTTGCTATGAGTAGCAAATGACTCGATGGCACATAACAACAACAACAACAATGGCTTTAACTTGGTTATGAATTGAAGTTTTCTCCAGGACCATAGATTTGGTTTGGTTTTTACTATTCTCTTGTTTCAGAATCACCTAAAGAGATCACTGAAGTGCAATTATGTATTGCTGAATGTCTATGACTTATTCTGTGAAATGTGACAGTATGTGATTTGGACATTGTGCAAATATATGCCATAAAGAAAAGATTTGCACAAAGAAATCACTGATGTAACCTGGCACCCACCTTACCTATGCACCAAAGGCCTGCATAAAATCTCATTCTGATGATATCAACCCTGCATAGTCGCTGCTTGTCATAGGCAGGCCTCCCAAATCTGTGCCAACCTGCATCTCAATCCCCACCACATACTGACTGTTTACCTGGATCCCTTCCCTTTTTTCTTTGCCTGCCTTCTCTGATCTCACTAATCAGTTTTAAACTTCTCAGGGCTTGATTCTTTGTATTTCCTGTCTGAGATGATGAGGTGAGCCAGGCAACCTCAGACTAGTGTCACACCCCTCCTTCTGGTGCCCATGTCAATCTATCTCTTTAGAGGGTCTTCCTTTCTTTTACTGATCATCTATCTTTCCAAGCATAATGTCCATTTCCAAGGAATAGTATCACTTAATAACTTGATCAAAATATGAAAAATAAAGCTTCATCACTTTTACCTTCAAGAAGACTTCTGGCTGAACTTTTTTCCAAGACATAACTGTTCATTCTTTTGTGAGTATGTATCTTGAGTGAATGCAATGTGGGGCTGGCCGAGTCTGACTTCTTCCAGCTTAGTAAAGGGAGATTTTCCCATAAATTCTATTTACAGCACCATAAAAATAGCTACATGTCAGACATGCCTTCATCACATGCTCCTCCACCTATTTCTATGAATCATTGGGTCCAACCTTCATTACAATTTGTCTTAAAGAATTTATTCACAGCTGTGTAGTTCACTAGGGAAATAGGTTTAGTTTCAAGTTAGTTTGGTTTTGGGGTTTTTCCACACCCCTCCCCCATAGTTTTGTTGTTTAATAGAGAAATAGTTTGGGAATGGGAAGAGGCAAAGAATGCAAATCCAAGTTTAGTACAGCAATCCCAAGACATATTAACAAAGTGCAATTCTTCAATTAGTGAAAGTCTACATTCAGTTCAGTAGCACAAAGGTAAGAAGCCTCTAGTTTCTTAATCATCCAGCAAACTTTATCTCAGAGCAGTTATAAATCAGCTTTTACTTCAATCATATAGATGTGACTTGATCTCCAGGGTTTCTCAGGTTGCACATTGCCTCATTCTCTTAGCAACAGTGCCATTATCTCTTCACAGCAGTGTCACAATATCCTCACCCTTTCTCCACTATCTTCTCTCATTGTGTCTTCATAATCACCTCTACCACCAACTCTCACAGTGTGGAAAGTGTTCTCTTATATTCATCCCACAGCTGTTGCTGATTTGTAAGATCTGTGTCCACAGTTAAGGTAACTGAAGAACATGTTCCCTAATGAGAGCAAGCACAATGGCTAGAAAAGCCAATTTTCAAGGCTTCTGACACCCCATTGTCCATGGGATGTTCAGTGCTATTCTCCAACCCAATGGAGAGGCATTAATTCTCCTCTGTCATTCTTTTTCATTGTCCAGCTCTCAGATGCATAGCAGGTGATTGAGAAGATAATAGTCTGAATCACTTGGACTATAGCCTTCAAAGTGACATCATTGTTCTACAGTATTTTGGAGAGATCCCTGACAGTGAACTTTCCCAATACATTGTTGTTGCAAGGTGCTCTTGAGTCCAGTACAAACCATAGGGACCCTATGAACAACATATCTGAACCCAGTTTATCCTGTGCCATCCTCACACTTCCTAACACACTTGAGCCCATTGTGGCATTTACTATGTCATTCCACCTGGTTGAAGGTCTTCCTCTCTTGGCCATCCCTTCACCTTTACAAGCATCAGGTCCATCTCTAATGAATAGCTTCTCCTAAAAATACGTCCAAAGAATGTGGAGGTAATCTTTATTATCTTTGCCTCCAAGAAGCACTCTAGCAGCACTTTATCACAGATATATTTGTTCTTTTGTCATTCTATGATATGGACTCTTCTCCATAATCAAAACTCAAAGGCATCAATTCTTCTTCTGTTGTCCTTGTTCACTGTCTAGCTTTCAGATCCATATTAAGTGATCAGAAAGATCATGGCCTTAATCAGATGCACCTTAATCCTAAAAGTGACATCATATCATTGCTTCTCAATAATTTGGAGAGGTCCCTGAGTGAAGACTTTCCCAGTACAATAATTCCCCTATGTCCTGACTGCTAATACCAAGAGTGTTTCTTGTGCATCCAAGTAAGGTGAAATTGACAGTGTCAATCTTGTGCTCATCTATTATGGTGTTGCCTATAGGTCCAGTGGTAAGAATTTTTGTTTTTTTGACATTCAGATGCAATTCATATTGAATAATGTGTTCTTTGATATTCTGAAACAAGTGCTTCAATTTCTCATCTTTCAGCAAGCAAAATTATGTCATACATAATAATGTAGGTTATTGATGAATCTTCCTCTTATCTTGATGTCACATTCTTCTTCTTAGAGTATGGCTTCTAAAAATAATTTGTTCAACATACAGTCTGAATAAGTATGTAGAGACAATAAAATTCTGTCATACTTCTTTCTTGATTTTAAACCATGAAGTGTTCCTTATTCTATTCACACAACAGCTTCTTATTCTAGGTTTAGGTTTCATATGAGCACAAATATTACTCTGGGGTTGACATTCTTCTCAATGTCAGCCACAACTTGTTATTATCCACACGGTCAAACATCTTTGCACAGTCAATAAAACATAAATATACATTCTTCTGGTATTCTTTACTTTCAGCCAGGATCCATCTGACATCAGCAATGATATCCCTGATGCTCTGACTGTTTCTAAATCCTGATTGAACTTCTGGCAGTTTCACATGTATGTATTGTTATAGCCATTCTTGAATGATATTCATCAGTATTTTGCTTGCATGTGATATTAATGATACTGTTAGATAGTCTCTTCTGTTGTGTCACCTTTCTTGAGAAAGGGAACAAATAACACCTCTTTGAATCCATTGGCCAGACAGCTCTCCTCCAAATTCCCTAGCATAGACTGGTGAGTGTATTCAGAGCTGCATCAGATAACTTAATTAAGTCTATTGGTATCCCATAGATTCCTGGGGCTTTATATGTTTTGTCAATACCTTCAGTATAGCTTATACTTTCTCCTTCATTACCATTGACTCCTGCTTCTATGGTACTTCCTGAAATAATTCCATGTCAGTCAGTAGGTAGAAAACATAACCTTGATGATAGAAACAACATCAGAAACTTTTAAAAAATGAGATATTATATGATTAACAACTTATTAATTTCCAGTGTTTTTTGACTACCAACATAAATAATATATATATTCACTCTGATGAATGGTTCTAAGATTTATGGTGTGGTTGTCTCCATGTATTCAGCATAATTGTTAATATCACATGTAAGCAAAATCTTGTTGAAAATTATAAAATAAATGACTAGAACAGTACATCAGCAGTGAACTACTAGAAACACAAGCTGGGATTAGGAAAGGTCGTGACACTAGGAACATCATAGCCAATGTCAGATGGGTCATGACTGAAAACAGAGAGTACCAGAAGAATATCTATCTGTATTTCATCGACCATGCAAAGGCACTTGACTCTATAGATCACAACAAATTGTGGCTAAGGTTGAGATAAACAGAAATGGTAAATACCTGATTGTGCTTATTTGAAACCTATATTCAGACCAGGAAGGCTGTCATCAGAACAGAGTAAGGAAACATTGCATGGTTCAAAATCAGAGATGTGTCCTGTCTCCATCCCTTTTCAATCTATGTGTAGAGCAGACCATTCAGGAGGCTGGACTTTATGAGGAGAAATGTGGCATCAGAAGACTCATCAACAACCTGTGTTATGCAGCTGACACAATTTTGTTTGCTGAAACTCAAAAGGATCTGAAGTATTTGCTGCAGAGGGTCAAGGACTGCAATCTTCAAAATAAATTGAAACTCAAATCAGGAGACAAAGATTCTCACCACACTGGGCCAATTGGCAACACTATAATAGGTGGAGAAGAGATTGAGATTGCTAACAATTTCAGTTTACTGAGATTCACAATCAAAACTTTTGACACCAGCAGCCAGGAAATCAAAAGAAAAATTGCATTGTCCAACTTTATTATGCGTAGGAAACAATTAAAAACCAATAATGACTTGTTTCTGGTGCACATCAGTCTTTAAACCAGCATTGTTGCTTAATAGCATTTTAAAAGAGGTCTTTGAAAACAGATTTTCCCCAATGCAGTTAGCCTTTTGATTTCTTGACTGTTGCTACCATGTATGTTGATAGTACATTAAAAAAAAATTAAAATGTTGACAACTTCAATCTTTTCTCTATGTGAAGTTATCTGTTGGTCTAATGGTGAGGATTTTTGTTTTCTTAGTGCTGAAATGTAATCCATACTGAAGGTTGTAGTCTTTGGTCTTCTTTCATAAGTGCAACAATCCTCCTACATTTTCTGAAAGCAAAGTTGCATCATTTGCCAAAGGCAAGTCGTTGATGACTTTTCCTCCAATCCCACTTTCACATCTTTCTTCATTTAGTTCTGCTTCTCAAATTATTTGCCCATTTATTTTGATAATTTATATTATTGACTTAAGTGCAGTGGTGGGCTTTATAGAAATCAAGATACAAGATAAACTAAAGCAAAGTGTGAACATCCCATTTTCTAAGCATACCTTCTCTGACATGCAGTAGCTGCAACTTTGACAATACACAGAAAAAAATAATCCTTTCCTTGGTAATCTAATTGATAATGTGATATCATTTATCCTACATTCATTAATAGAAAAATAAAAAATATCTTGAAGAACAGAAAATAATTTTGTAATATGTTTCACAAATGTTAATTGGAATAAATCTGGGATTTTAAAATATACTAGCTTCTGGATTCCATTTCTGTATGTGATATTTAAAAAATACTATTTGTATTTTTTTACTATGTTACATATACTTTAGAATATTTATAAGTATTTGATTAATGTTTATTTTATCCCTAGAAAGGTAAGCTATATACTAGTGAAAACATTTGAACAACTTTTTAATGCTAATGGTTCTTAACCATTCTTACAGAGAAATTTGCCTTAAATTTGGAGACTACAGTAAATAAGCTAGTTTAAGAGAATGGTATGAACAATATCCTACTTGTCATGCTTTATTTAAGGAAACAAGCACATAGTGAATGCATGTAGGGTAAGGTGGCACCATTCTCTTTATATACCTAATTCTTTCAGCATCCTGTGAAACAGCTTAAGAGGAGAAATATCTCCCTTGGAGAGCAATGAGGGTCTGTTTCTCTCAACTCTAATTACCATCAATTTTGATCATTTTTTCTCTTGTGCAAATCTTTTAATGAACTGGAGAAGAGTAGTGATGGCACAATTTTTCGTTCTATTTCTCATATTCAAAATGTTCTAGGGAGATAGGTAAATTTTCATTAATAATATTACTTTTGGGTGGTCATTCTTTATTCACACACCTTTGTATTTACCTTACACTACTTTTATTGTAAAGATGTCCATGGACAAATGCATTCTGAGATCTCAAAGAGAAGGGGAACTAAGACTGGGCAAATGAAGAACCAAACCAGCATTGTTCTGAAGGATGGTAGCTACATTACAACTCAAGGATAAAATAGGAGAAGCTATCAGAAAAATCAGACTTTCCAGGATGTTAGAAGTGTGGTTGGTACAAAATACTCTCTCATTAACTCACTCATCCACTTATTTCATGAACTCATTAATTCACTCATTCACTCACTCACCTACTCACTCACCAACTCATTCATTGAAGTCAGTTCAGACTCATAGTGACCCTCCAGCAAGTATTTTTGGCTGTAAATAATACGTGAGGAGACTGCTCAATTATCTCCCTTGGAGCAGTTGCTAGAAACGAGTGAATGACCTCCAGATTAGCAGTGCAGTGCACTAGAGACAACACCACCAGAACTCCCTGTGAGACCAGATAGAGGGTAACAATTGGTAGATATATTTGGCATTAAAGCAGTAGCTTAATATATCTACTTGATTGGTGTATAAAGGTCAGATTATAGGTGAGAAAATTGGAGGTTTGCAAAAGACATAAGAGTATCTTAGGAAGGTATTCACCGAGACTCAGAGGGAACGGCAGAAGTATGCAGAGAAATGAAAAAATTATCACTGTGTTAATAATTACTTGTTACCAGAGTCACAAGATTCTGTGTTAGCCTGTTGACCTACTTCAACTGAGATGGTGTCAACAACTAAAATTGACTAAACTACATGAGACAGAATCAATACCTATAGTTAAAAACATTTCAAACATAGCCTTATGTAACAGTTACCAATGCATTTCCAAAAGTCCTTCTATTTGAGGTTAAATAATTTTAAAATATTAATAATGCCTGACATATTCAGACTTACACTCAACCCCAGGAGAAATACGTGCTCAATATAAATTTAAATGACGAAAACCATAGAGGAATGTAAAAGTTTTCTATGTTAATAGTCATAGCTTCTTGATACAATTATATAAAAGTTGTACTCTGTAGATACACGTGTTCTTGAATTATAATCAGTACGTCATTGCCATCTGGCACATCATGGCCAAGAAAGAGCCTCCAAAAAAGTGAAAAGACAAGGTAATAAATAGAAGTTATGCCCATTGTGCTTAAATAACATAGCTTCTGGGCTTTAATCCATTCCTGCCAGAATCTCTGAAACAAATGAAAGGAAGGAATTAAGCAGAGAGATTAAAAATAGCACATTTTGGTGATACATAATGACAAAGAAAAGGGTGAGAAATGTAAAAAATTCATTCAGGAAATAGTGGTACTCAAATCTAGATGGAGCTCTGGTGGCCTAGTGGAAAAAAGCTATGTGGCAGTCCCGAAGGCATGAGTTCAGAAAGGCTACCGACTCTTCTGCAGCAGAAATATGGGCAATATCCTCCCAAGGGACTAACTGCCTCTGAAAACTCAAAAAAGGGTAAGTCATGGGTCAGTTCTGACTCAACTGTGCCCAACAACAACACGTCAAATCTAGGAGGTGGTTAAGTGACTTAGAATTTGTCAAATGCTTTTCATGTGTGTTATTCCTGTGATTTTGCTTATATAGGGTCTATTGCATCAAATCTCTCCACCACCACCACCACCACCACCACCACCACCCTACACCAGTGGTATTACTGGTGTAATTCTACCCAGGTTTTGGGTCTAGGTAAAATTATATCTCTTACCTCGAGTTTTTCCAGATTCTTAGATTCAAGGACGATATCTCACAACTCTTTAGTATAGACTTATTTTACCCATATGTTTAAATGTCAATAGTCCCTGGTCTCAGGGTTTGAAAATCTTCATTATTCATGTCCACATTGGTAAATTATGTTATCCAAATACAAGTGATGTAATGACATTTATAGTTAGTCAACTCAATCATTTCTTCCCCCAGTGAATTTCTCTCCTTCGATGCTTTCAATGACTTCTCATCTTTCCTGGAGAGTAACAGAATTCTAAGATTTAACACGGGGAAAACAGAACTTCAAGTGGTGTTCTCCCAAATAATCCTTTTCCGTTCTGCACCACTATTGACAAATAAGATCAAAATAAGCTCACTATTGATGAGTTTCAATAAATAAATAAAAAATGTTGTCATTGTTGTTACGTGCCATGATGTCACCTGCAACTCATAGCAACCCTTTATTGAACAGCTTTGAACCCTGTTCTATCCCGAGCCAACCTTATTGTCTCTGACACACCTAAACCATTACCCCAGTCACTTAGTCAATCCATCCCCTCAAGGACTTCCTCTCCAGCTCTGTAGCTTCACTCTCTGAAGCATGATTTCCCTCTCCAAGAACTGGTCCCTCCTTGCAACATGCCCAAACTACGTCAGAAGGAGATTTCAAATCCTTACCTTCAAGGAACAGCTTGATTTTGTCCTCTGCAGAATGAACCTGTTTGTTCTCCTGGTAGTCCTTGGTATATTCAATGCTATTCTCCACCACCACAGGTCAAAGTCATCAATTCTTCTTCTATCATCCCTATTTGTTTTCCAGCTTTCTGATGGGTAGCACACAATTGTGAAGACCATGACCTGGATCAGGTGCACCTTAGTATCTAGACTGACATCATTGCTCTCCAGTACTCTGTAGATGCCCCTGGCAGCAAACTTTGCCAATGCAATTCATCTTTTGATTTCTTAACTCCTAATACCAAGAGTGTTGATTGTGGAGTCAAGCAAATTGAGGCTGTTAACAATCTCAATCTCTTCACCATCTATCAAGATGCTACCTATTAGCCCAATAGTGAGAATCTTTTTTTTCTTGATTATGAGCTTCAACCTTTCTGCAGCCAGTGCTTCAGATCCTCTTCAGTATAAGCAGGTAAGATTGAGTCATCTGCATAGCACATGTTTTAACTCTGACTCCAATCCCGATGCCACATTCCTCCTTATTGAGCCCAGGTTTCCAAATGTTATGTTCCGTATATAGATTGAAAATGTTTGGACATAGGATACATCCATGGTGTACAGACTTCTTGATTTTATTTGAAAAAACAGTTGTTATTGTTGTTGATTGCCTTCAAGTTAAGCATGATCCATAGCTCCTCTACAATCATTGACATTTATCAAAGTTCATTGAGTTTTTGGAGGCATGTTGTTTAGGAAGTAGATGTCACTCCTGCTTCCAAACATGTCATAGTATGTTGTTGTTATGTGCAATTGAGTCACCTGCGATCTATAGCAACCCTATGGACAGCAGCTCTGAACGCTTACCTGACTTGAGGCAGTCTCACTAATTCTGGCACACCAACTGTGTTATTCTATCAATCCCTCTCATCCGGGGTCTTCCTCTCCTGAACTGTCATCCATTCTTCCAAGCATGATGTTCCTCTCTAAGGACTGGTCTCTCTAGGCCTCGGGTCTCAAAGTAAGTGAGGTGGAGCTTCAGAATCTTAGCCTCTAAGGAAAGACTTGGTTTCACCCTCTCCAAGAAAGGCAAATTTGTTTTCTTGGCAGTCTGTGGGATGTTCAAGAGTCTCCTCCAGCACCAAAACTCAAACACAACTATTCTTCTTCTGTCATCTGTAGTCATTGTCCAACTTTGTGAAGCATAAGAAGTAATTGAGAAGACCCTGGCTTGGATTAGGCACACCTTAATCTCTAAAAGGCTGACATTGTTGCTCTTCAACACTCTGAAGAGGTCCATGACAGCAGATTTTCCCAATGCAACTTGTCTTTTGATTTCCTGACTGTTGGTGGTAAGAGGTTTCACTGTGAATCTGAGCAAGCTGTAATTGTTAAAAACCCCAATCTCTTCTCCACCTAATATGGTGCTGCTACCAATTGGCCCTGTGGTGAGATTCTTTGTCTTTTTGATGTTCAGCTTCAGTCCATATTGAAGACTGTAGTCCTTGGCCTTTTGCAGCAAGTGTTTCAGGTCTTCTTCAGTTTCAGCAAGCTTCTGTGTCATCTGCATATCACAGATTGTTAATGAGTCTTACTCCAATCTTGTTGCCACACTCCTCCTCATAAAGTCCTGCTTCCCAAATGATCTGTTCTGCATACAGATTGAAAGGCGTGGGGGCAGGATACATCCCTGAGACACTCATTTCCTGACTTTGGACCATGCAATGTTTCCTTACTCTGTTCTGACGACTGCTTCTTGGTCCGAGTATAGGTTTCGCATAAGCACGATCAAGTGTTCAGAGATTCCCATTTTCCTCAAGGAATCACAATTATTGTAATTCACACAGTCAAATGCCTTTACGTAGTCAAATGGATGACTCTCTCTCTAATATAACAACACATACACTCTAAGGAAAGCTTGGCACCACTATTTTACAAATATATACTGAAAAGGACCTTATTTATCTTTCACTGCTATCTTAGTATAAACCACCATTTTCACCTCGACCTCTGCCTGAGCCTTCTAACAAATATCTCAGATTCTCTAACTTCCGGCCAGAGAAAAACCAATGATTCATTCAAAATTTAATACCCTGCTCAGAATCTTTCTTACTAGTGTACCTTGAATTATGTAGTATAAAAGATGCTCAACTTTTAAATGGTAACTTATAAAAATTTTCATGATTTCCCTCTATAATCTGTCCTACAAAACCCCAAAACCAATTCTTCCTACTTTTCCTCCTCTTAAATTGTCTCTTTACTATTTGTTTGACATGTAGAATCAGTGTGCCTTTAAGTCCCTGCACTTGTTGTTTAGTGGTTTTGTGGATTTCCCACCCGCCCCCCCAAAATAACTCCCCCCCTTAATAACTCCCCCCCTTGTATTTGTTCTTCTGTTCCCTCAGCTTAAGAGTTGTTGAGCGAGTTCATCTCTTTTGATTTTCCAACTCCAGCTCTTTGCACATTTCATCTTAATATTTTGCTTTGTCTTCTCAGTTGCCCTTTGAAATCTTCTATTTAGCACCTTATCTTCTTCTTTTCTTCTCCTTGTTTTGGCTTCTTGATGATCTAGTGATTTAGAATCACTTCTGACTTTCATCTCTGTCTTTTCTTCCTGCACTGTGTTGGTGATAAACTCTTGTTTTCTTTTTTTTTTTTTTAAACTTTAAAAAAAATTTTACTGAATTATTTACAAACTTTTAATACATAGTTTTTCACAAAATATCATTCCCATTTCCTTCACCCCTCCACCCATCAAATTGTGCAACCCTATGATTAACACCCTACCCTTCCATCCTCACCCCTCTGCTTTCACCCTTGCCTCTGTGGGTCCTCATACTCATCCTACAATAATGTTTTTGTATATTATTATTGTGGCACTGAGTTAGTTCATTCAGTATAATACCTTCCAGTCCCTCCCATGTTAAGTAGTAATTAGCAAAATCATTGTTCCTTTATGCTGCATAGTATTCCATTGTATGAATGTACCACAACTTCTCAATTTTGATATCCTTTCTATCCTCTCACAGCTCTTCTATTTATTCATTACTGTTCAAGCCCTCAAATCTGTTCATAGAAAGGTTTTTAAATTAATGTGAAGTAGATTCAAGGTCAAATTTTGGTTCTTATGAATTAGTTTTCATTTTTCTTTAGCTTTAGTATAAACTTTCACATGAGTAGTTGATGTTTGATTCTACATTCAACAAGTGGTCTAGGTTTAACTAGCTTCTCCAATGATTCTTTCCACAGATATAGCCAATCTGATTCCTGTATAGATGATCAGATGAGGTCCATTTGTGTAGTCACCATTTATGTTTCTTATAAAATGTATTGCTATGTATAAATCATTGATTGTACACTTTCTATCATTCTATCTCTAGCCTCATTCTTGTCATCAAGTCCACGCTTTCTGACTACTGATCCTTATTCCTTTCCCCCCAACTTTTGCATTCCAATCACTCATAATTATTAATGCATCTTGGTTGCAAATTTGATTGCTTTTTGATTGCAAAATTGGTAAAAAACTATTTCTTCCTCTTAGGCTCTGTAGCTCTAATAATAACCAGAATTATGTTAAAGTCTAGAACACTTGCATTATCAGATTTACAAAATAGAAACACATCTTCAAACAATATTGAAATTGCTTAGGAATGAATATTTGTTGTTGTTTGCTGTTGTTATGTGCTGTTGAGTCACTTGCGACTCATAGCGACCCTATGTACAACAGCCCTAAACTCTGCTCTGTCCTGTGCCAATCGCACTGTCTCTGACACTCCCATCCCGATTATCCCAGTCACTGAATCAATCCACCTCATAGAGGGTCTTCCCCTTCTGCGCTGTCCCTCCACCCTCCCAAGCATGATGTCCCTCTCCAAGGACCGGTCTCTCCTCACAACATGTCCAAAGTATGTTAGACGGAGCCTCAGAATCCTTGTCTCCAAGGAGCCAGTTTAACCCTTTCCAGGATGAATCTGTTTGTTTTCCTAGCAGTCCAAGGTATTCTCAATCCTCTTCTCCAGCACCAGAGCTCAAAGGCATCAATTCTCCTTCTATCCTCCTTGGTCATTGTCCAAGTCTCCGATGCATAACAAGTGATTGTGAAGGACATGGCCTGTATCAAACGCACCTTAGTCTCCAGAGAGACACCATTGCTCTTCAGTACTCTGGAGAGGTCCCTAACAGCACACTTTCTGATGGCAATGTGCCTTTTAATTTCCTGGCTGCTGGTGCCAAGAGTGTTGACTGTGGAGCCAAGCAAACTAAAGCTGTGCACAATCTCAATCTCTTCACCACCCATCTTGGTGCTGCCAATTGGTCCAGTGGTGAGAATCTTTGTCTTCTTGACATTGAGCCTCAATCCATATTGGAGGCTGCAGTCCTTGATCCTCTGAAGCAGGTGCTTCAGGTCCTCTTCAATTTCTGCTAGCAGGGTTGTGTCATCTGCATAACGCAGGTTGTTGATAGACAGTCCACCAATCTAAAGATTCTCAAGAATTGAGATTTTTCTGAGAATTATGAACAATGTAATACCATCATAGTTATTTTATCTACAATACAATGTCTCATAGTTTTTCAAACATTACAGAGTTCCTATTTGACTCCTTTTAGAGCTGGGTTCTGGGGTTTTTTAAATAATGTTTATTATGGGTGTTTTGTTGTTTGTTGGGTGTTGTTTATTTGGGGAGCAGGTGTGTGTTGTTGTTGTTTTCCCATCCATAAGTTTGCTACCTTGAAAGCTTCTTCATTTTAGATTCTGTACATTTACAGGCATTGTTTCATCTAGTTGTACACAGTTTTGCAACAAGTTGAAGGCAACTTGCAGTGCCTAACAATAACCACAATAACAATAGCAACAACCTGAATTTTGTCAACTGGAAGAAAACTTCTATTAATCTGTCATGGACTACTCAGCAGAAATGTGCCCAGTTCCGTATCTTGCCCTGGACCTAGGATAATAGTGATTCTTCCTACATCGAGTTTCTTGCAGAAATAAGAAGTTAGTCCTCACCTAGTCAAGCAACCCTCAATCCCACTCATTTCACATTTTCTATATCCATATAGTTGCCAATTATTTAGTTTCTTAATTATCTACATACTTCCTCTATTTTTCCAGTTGTTGGGGTCTTTTTTTGTTGGTGGGTTTTAAAAATGTTTTTACTAATGTAAAATTTTGTTTACTAAAATTTTAAATTAAATATAAATATTTTAAAAATAAAATATAATGATATTTGCAAACAATAAAGATTAAAGGAAGTCACATGAAAACATACGGACTTTTAAAAAATTTTAAAAAACCGTCTTTGTCATCAAATTAGAGCCAGCTCATACCTGACCCTCTAGTGGGTTTTTGGAGTCTATAAATCATATGGGAAGAGGTTGTCTATCTTTCTTCTGCAGAGTCTCTGGGGGATTCAAAATAATAAAAATTTATTTTCATTAGAATGGTCCTAAAGATTAGATCAGCATTAACATTCAAAACTGGAGATCAAAGACCTTCCCTGATGACCTCAGCTGAATCAAAGCATCTTATGTAAACTCAGTCCTTATATGAGCCTTGCAAGGCAATAACACTGGTGACTATTTTACTTATTCCTTTCATGTTTACAGGGACAATTAAATGAAAGCAAAATTCAGAATATAATTTAAAATACATATTGATGTAGCCTTTACCATCTACATCTGTCAGCACTGGAAAGGAATGTGATCTCTCATAAGACACTGTTGTAATGGTTCCTAGAACACTGGCAATAGAACATCCCAACACCAAGCGTAAAATAGGTGACATTTAGAGTGATATGGAGTAACATAATCACTTTAAAAATAATCTTTTACTAATTTTTATTTTCTGTAGACTTATTATACAGTTTGAAAGATATAACACTTAAATGTTATACTGAATATTGGTGATGACACAATTTATACACACTAAATATTTAGATACATAGGTTTAGCAGTCTGAAGAATCCATCAGAATTGGAGGAAGACTCATTAACAACCTGCATTATGCAGATGATACAACCTTGTTTGCTGAAACTGAGGACCTGAAGCATTTGCGCAGAAGGTCAAGGACTGCAGCATTCAGTATGGATTGAAGCTCAACATCAAGAAGCAAAGTTTCTCACCACTGAGCCAACAGGCAGCACCACCGTAGATGGATAAGAGATTGAGGTGTTGTTAACAATTACAGCTTGCTCAGCTCCACAATCAATATTCTTGGCACCTGCAGTCAAGAAATCAAAAGACTTATTGTATTGGTGAAGTGTGCTAGAAATATTTCCAAAGTTCTAAAGAGCAAGGATACCAGTCCAGAAACTAAGGTGTTCCTGATTTAGGCCGTGTTTTTCACATTTACTTGCTGTGCATTATAGATGATGATTGAAGAAGAATCAATGTCTTTGAGTTGTGGTGTTAGAGTATTGAACATATTATAGACCTCCAAGAGAACAGGTCTGTCTTGGAGAGGGTGAAAAGTTTCCTTTTGGATGCAAGGGTTTTAAAGCTCTGTCCCATAAACTCTGGGCATAAGGCCAGGAGGGACCAGTCCCTGAAGAAGAACTTCATGCTTGTGAGGTTGGAGCACAGTCCAGGAGATGAACACCCTGCATGACATGGATTGATTGGGGAAATGTGGGTAGGTTCATCAGATCAGTGAGACTGGTTAGAATAGGGCAGGATTCAGAAGGTACATAGGGTCATTATGAGTCACTGGTGACTCAATGGCATGTAAAAAACCCAAACAGCATAATCCATATATATCCAAGAGCTTCAGTACAACTAAATTAGATTCAAACAGAATAGGGTATTTATAGAAATAAGAAAAATGATCTTAGACTAACCACATATAGAGAATTATATATTAAATCCATTATATGGTCTTACACTGTGGTTTAAGTTTTTTGAGTGAGAACAAAAATGGGGTTTGGACTTAAACTAAACAGGAAATGTTTTGAGGAAAGTCATAGTTTCTCAACATGGTTTGAGCAATTGAAAGAGTTGTAATGAAACTCATCTTTCAACCTTACCATCTTTTTCTAACTCCCATGAACACAATAATAGGTGACATAAGTTTACAGAGTCCAGTATAAATGTCCCCACTATGCAAGCAAGATGAAACCACCCTTGTGACCTAAATATGGCCTCACCTGCATTATATAATCACGGAACATGCTGATAACAGCAGCAGCAAACAACTTTTGTTCTATCTGGCAAACACTAACTTGCTCTTAGATATTTCTATTGTCCTTAAAATCTATACAAAACCTAGATCACTCATGTATGAAATACATGCAAAAAATTAATACACAGCAGTGGAAATATATTTGCACTTTTGGAAGCCTGATGAAAATAGAATGTAAAAAATATTTTCAGTTAGCTTTCACATAGATGGTAGTTCAGCTGAGTTCACTTGACAACAGTAATGAAGGTATCAAATTCTCAGGTCCTATAGAGTAACAGTTGACAAAAAAAAATCTTAGAAGAAAAAAATTCACATGCACCAAATAAATTCATAAATAGACTATGATACAATACTCAGGTAAGTGGGGAAAATACTTCTAAATTTAATAATAGCTCTAAGTTCTGAAATTAAGCACAGCAGGAAATGAGTTCTTTCAAAAGACAGCATATATTCTTTTTCAAACTTCAGTATGCATATCTCTTAACTTCTAACATTTTTGTGTAACATCAAACACCACGTGGAGGAAACATATAGAGTACATGGAATGCTGACAAATAGATTAAATTTTAAACAAATAAACAAACTATTTTTTACTCCAGCCTCCTGGACTTCCAGACTCATTTCTCCAGCCTCATTTGTGTCACCAAGGCCATATTTTCTCATTTCTGTCACTAGTTTCAGAGTGTGTGTGTGTGTGTTATGATTCACATTTTTCACTTTTTCTAAAAATTAATTTTAGTGAAACTTTACAGAGACTTTGGATTTACATTCACTAATTATTGCACTTTTCTCCCTGCCAACTGATCCCCCACCCCCAAATTCACTCTTTACTTTAAAAAGAAAAATTATTTCATTGTTATACAATCCCTTCACCCAAGTCCACTCAACTCTGAGGCCTTCATTCTGGACTCCAGTCAGGACAATCACACCTAATCTTATATCCCTTTTAAATAGTTCTCTCCCTAATCAGTTTCAATGTCGTATTTATTATTTATCCCCTCCTTCTAAGTCTCCCCTCAACCACAATGTCAGTTTCACTTTATAAAAATGGCACAATGCAATATTTATCATTTTGTGACTGAAATATTTCCCTCAGCATAAGTCCTCCAGGGTCACCCATTTTGAATAATATTTCCTGAGTTCCTTGTTTTTCAGTGCAGTAAAATATTCCATTGTGTGAATATACCAGAGCTTCTCTATCCATTCTTTTGTTGATGGGCACTTGGGTTGTTTCCAACTCTTTGCAGTTGTGAACAAAGCCACTATAAACATGGGTGTACATATATCTGCTTGGGTGGCAGTTACGGTTTCTTTAGGGTATATTCCCATTGGCAACTTTTTTAAAAAGTGCCATACAACCTTCCATAGTGTTTGCACCATTTTACACTCCCACCAACAGTGAATAAGGGTTCCAGTTTCTCTGCAACCTCACCACCATTTGATGTTTGCTATTCTGTTAAATTTTGCTGTTCTTACTGGACTGAGATGATATATCATAGTTGTTTTGATTTGCATCTCTCTTAGAGCTAGGAATTCCAAACATTTCTGGATATGTTCCTATAAATTAATGCAGAAAAGGCTTTTGACAAAATCCAACACCCTTTCCTGATTAAAACACTCAATGAAATAGGATTAGAGGGGAATTTCTTCAACATAGTAAAAGGCATATATGCAATTCTGAGAGCCAACATTGTTCTAAACGGAGAGAGAGTAAAGGCATTTCCCTTGATAACAGGAACTAGGCAAGGATGCCCACTATCACCTCTCCTATTCAATATTGTATTGGGCGTCTTGGTGATAGCAATAAGGCAAGAGAAGGAAATAAGAGATATTCAAATTGGCAAAGAAGGTAAAATCATCTCTACATTCAGATGATATAATAGGATACTCAGAACACCCTAACGACTCAGCAAGAAAACTACTGGACGTAGTGACTAATTCAGCATAGTCGCGGGATGCAAGATCAACGTACAAAATCAATTGGATTTATCTACAGTGACAAAGAGAATACAGAACTGGAGCTAAGAAAAACAATAGCCTTCACAACAGCTAATCACAAGATTAAATATTTGTGAGTAAATCTAACAAGAAGCACAAAATAACTACTCAAAGAAAATTATAAAACATTACTGTAAGAAACAAAAAGAAACCTAGAGAAATGAAAGAATCTGCCTTGTTTATGGATATAAAAATTCAGTATTGTGAAAATGACAATACCAAAGACAATTTACATGTTCAATGCAATGCCAATACAAATACTAATCCCATTCTTCAGCAAGATGGAAAAGGCATCTCCAATTTCATTTGGAATGGAAAGAGACCTCAAATAAGCAAAGTACTCCTTAAAAAGAGAAACAAGATAGGAGGCATCTCACTCCTTGATTTCAAATCTTACTGCACTGCCGTGGTGGTCAAGACATCTTGGTACTGGTACAAATACAGACATATTGATCAATAGAATAGAATTGAGAATCCAGAAATCAGCCCATCTACATGTGGTCAACTGATTTTTAACAAGGAGATGAAGTCAGTTAAGTGGGGAAATTACAGCTTTTTTATCAAATGGTGTTGATAAAATTGGAAGACTATCTGTAGGAATGTCAAGCAAGATCCACACCTTACTCTATACACAAAAACCAACTCAAAGTGGATCATGGACCTATGACAAGAACCAAGGACTGTGTACGTCATTAAAGAAAAGCTTGGCAAAACTCTAGAAGTCCTAATCCACAACATAAACAGTCTTCCAAGCATCGTGGAAAATTTACAACCAGGAGCGGATGAAATAGATGAATGAGACCTTCTAATAATCAAATCCCTACATACATACATACAAAAACTTCTCAAACAAGGTAAAAAGGGATTTTCCACAGACTGGGAAAAATATTCGGTAATAATATGTCAGGTAAGGGACTTATATCTAGAATTTAATCTAGAATCTTGAGCACCACAATAAGATAAAGGTAAATACCCCAGTTGAGAAATAGGCATAGGATATTAACTGACATTTCGCCAAAGAAGACATTCAGATGTACAGCTAGTCTCATTTTTATCACCAGAATTTATACTCCTAGACTTTCTCATACGTACTCCTGGCCTTCAATTGCATTTCATTTCATTTATAGTTCTAATATGAAAAATCATTATAAAGTCTAATTTATGACAAGAGACTCCTTCTCTAGTAATGCTTCCTCTCAATAGTATATTTGGTTGACAAAGATTCCTTATAAATTACCGTACACATGTCTTCATCATGGGGATGACACAATCTTGATTCCAGAAAGTGAAAATGACTTGAAACACTTGTTGGAGAAGATAAAAGACCTGAAATATTAATTATATCTCAATATCATGAAAACAAATGTGAAACATCATGATAGACGGATAGAAGACTGAAGTTGCAAATGACTTCATCTTCCTTGGATCCACAGTCAACATCCTTGCTACAAGCAGTCAAGAAATCGAAAAACATATGGCATTAGGAAAGTCTCCTGTCAAGGACTTCTCCAAAACACTGAAAAGCAATGATATATGTCTAATACTAAAGGGTGCCTGATTCAAGCCATAGTATTTTCAATCACCTGCTATGGATCTGGGAGCTGTACAAGAAATAAGGATGACAGAAAATTGATACCGTAAAGTTGTGATGTTGGAGAAGAGTCATGGATATCTCACGGACTTCCAAAAGAACTGAAAGAAATACCTTGGAGAAAGTGCAGCCTGAGTGCTCCTTAGAGGCAAAGATGGTGATGCTTCTTTGGGAATGTTATTGTTGCTGTTTTTGTTGAGTATCATGAGATTGTTATTAGTAGAGACTATTCCTTGGGAAAGGACATCATCCTATGAAAGTAGGAGAGTTAGTGAAAAATAGCAATATTCTCAGCAAGATAGATTGAACAGTGACTGCAGAAATGGGATCAAGTATATTAGACATAATAAGAATGGTGCAGGATAGGATAATGTTTAGATCTGTTGTTCATTGGGTCACTATGAGTCATACTCAACTCGATGGCACATAATAATAACAAAACCATACATGCCACACAATGTAACTTACAAGGTGCTAGGGGTATAATATAAATAAAATAGAATGCTCTCATGAAGCATATACTTTAGTCAAGGAAGATAAAAATACTATGTAATGTAAATATGCTATGCAAAACATGAAGATAATTAGTATGGAGAAAAACAGAAAGAGACTGGGAGTGCTGAGGAATGAAGGACGTTTCCACTTGTGCATTGACTGTCTAGGGAAGAAGTAGTAGAAGAAAACTTCCCAGGTATTATGAAGAATGAGAAAATCCACATTCAGGAAGCTCAGTGAACACCAAATGGACTAGACCCCAGAAGTAAAACATTAAGACATATCACAGTCAAATTCTCCTAAATAAAAGATTAGGATAGCTATTGATTCCCGTTTTTAATTTTTTTCTTTTTCTAATATACATAAGGGAGTTCTGATATTCTAATGGAAAGGAGCTGTGCTGAATTAAATCCAGAAGACGGGTGGTTGGAGACCACTCGTTGTTCTGCAGGAGAACAATTTACAGCCTTGAAAACCTAATAGAAGGAAAAACTTTGAGATAATTCAAACTCGACAGCTATGTGTTGATGAGTTAGTATCTTAAAAAAGGGGGAGAAACTTTCCAGGTGATTTATTGCTTACCAGTTATGAAGACTCAAAATTTGTGTATGCTGTTAAGGTCCAGAGAATTGAGACTTGAATTGACCTTTTCTAGTGAAAGATGGTATTGGAGAGAGGGTGAAGAGACTGTGGTATTTTTGTGAAGCAACTGTGGCAAGATGTAACCAGAGGAACATTTATGATAGAGCCCTGGTTAAATGTTTTTCTTGCTGGATAATTGAAGGAAAAACTGATTTGTAGTTTCTCTGCAATTAAGGTTGCTGGATGATTGAATAATCCAGAGACTTCTAATATTGATTTGTACTGCTGAACTGAACCGGGACTTTCCATAAATGAGGAATTGTGCCTTGTTAACCTAGTTTGGGACTGCTGGAATAAGTCTAGACTTTGCGTAATTATGTGCTATGCATCAGAGAGTTGGGCAGTGAATAGGGATGATAGAAAGAGAATTGATGCCTTTAAGCTGTGGTGCTGGAGAAGAGTGATGAATATACCATGGACTGCTAGGAGAGCAAACAGGTTTGACCTGGAGAAGGTGAAACCAGAATGCTCCTTGGAGTCAAGGATTCTGAAGCTTCGTCTGACCCACTTTGGGCATGTTGCAAGTAGGGACTGGCCCTTGGAGAGGAACATCAT
>NW_006399944.1:4490118-4490920 GCF_000299155.1 Elephantulus edwardii | reverse complement strand
TCTGGTGCCAAGAGTGTTGATTGTGGAACAAAGCAAGCTAAAGTTGTTAACATTCTCAAGCTCTTCTCCGTCTATCATGAAGTTACCAATTGGTCCAGTGGAGAGAATCTTTTCTTTCTTTCTTTTTTTTTTTTTTCTCTTGTAATCTTTTCTTTCTTAATGTTAAGCTTCAATCCATATTGAAGGCTGCAGTCTTTAGCCTGTAGCAAATGTTTCATGTCCTCCTCAGTTTCAACAAGCAAGTTTGTGTCATCCACATATCACAGATTGTTTATAAGTCTTCCTACAATCCTGTTGCCACATCCTGAGATGAAATGAGTTGAGATGAGATGAGGTGGACTAGCTTTGGCCAGTTGAACCAGACAGTCATATAATATACTATGCTGGGAATGAAAAACAGAAAAAGAATGGTGGTGCATTCATAGACAATAAGTCAATTTCAAGTTCTATATTGAAATACAATGTTGTGAGTGATAGAATATTATCCATATTCATAGCAGGAAGATTCCATTAATGTGACTATTTACTTAAATATATGCTTCTACATCTAGAGAGCCAAAGAGGAAAAAAATTAAGGATTTTTACTAAATCTTGCAGTCCAAAATTAACTATACATGCAATCAAGGTGAGTTAATTACTGGTGACTGGAATACAAAAGTTGGAACCATTGAAGAAGGAACAATAGTTGGAAAATATGGGTTTGGTGATAGAAATGATGCTAGATATGGAATAATTGAATTTTTTATTTTCAATGATTTATTCATGTAAATATCTTTTTTAAAAAGACACAAATGATGATTTT
>NW_006399944.1:4488641-4490018 GCF_000299155.1 Elephantulus edwardii | reverse complement strand
CAAATGATGATTTTACACATCACCTTCACCTCATGGCTGCATAGAAATCAGATTGATTATATTTGTGAAAGAAATCATTGGAGAAACTCAATATTGGCAGTCAAAACTAGACAAAGTGTTGAATGTCAGTCAGGTTATCAATTACTAATATGCAAGTTAAAATTGAAGCTGAATAAAATTAAAATAAGTCCACAAGAGCAAAGAACATTCATTACACCTTCTGTGAAATAAAATGTTACGTGATTTGAAAATTATGGAGACATGATCATATTGAAATGTTGGTCTTGCTTTTTCTTTAAGCATCCTAAATAAGCTTCATACTTTACCAGTAATCCTCAGAATGTTGAAAGGGATGCACTTTTGCCCTTGACCTTCAATCTACATCATCAGCAATTTCTCCATATTTTTTAATTTATTATTAATTTCAATGAAAATTTACAGAGACTTTGGTTTCCATTCATTCAGAGTTGCACTTTTCTTCCCTCCCAACCCTCCCCACTAGTACACTACCCTCTTGGAAAAGTAAAAGAAAAATTTCTCCATATTTAACTGAGATTCCTCTCATATGTTTAATAGCCTTGGAACATTCAGTGGATCTCATCCTTTAATAACTTGGAGAATTTATTGTTTCCCCATTATAAATTTTTTATATCTAGTGTTTATCATTCAGATGTCTTCTCTAGCCAATGAATAACTTTATTTTGTGCTGAAGTAACTATTGCATTAAGGAGAGAGGATTACAAAAGAATATAAACTCCATTCTACTAGAGACTTATATAAGCTCACTGGACCTCAGTGTCTTTTCCATTTGCCTGGGACATAGCTTTTCAGTTGTTCACCAGTCTCTACACCACCAACCTGCATCACCCACAGTTGTCATCCAGCTGTATCATAACTGACAGTCTATAGGATCCTGCCCATAACTTGTCAATTTCACCAGACTGAGACCTATCATGGCATGAGTCATTCTTCTAACAAGTCTAAGTCTCTGGAAGATCTTCTTTCAAATCATCGAAACCCAGGGATATAATGGAGATAGGAAATTGAGAAAAATAGAAGCTATGATGTTAAGAATCATCGACTTATTCACCATTTGGGACTATGTTGACCTGAGACTTCCTATAAATAATCTGCTATTAATCTTAGCAGAATTGTTGTTGTTGTTATGTGCCGTTGAGTCGTTTGTGACTCATAGCGACCCCATGTACAACAGCCTTAAACCGTGCTCTATCCTGTGCCAATCTCAGTGCCTCTGACACACCCATCCCGAATACCCCAGTCACTGAATCAATCCACCTCAAAGAGGGTCTTCCTGTCCCGCGCTGTCCCTCCACTCTACCCAGCATGATGTCCCTCTCCAAAGACCTGTCCTTACAA
>NW_006399944.1:4481374-4486818 GCF_000299155.1 Elephantulus edwardii | reverse complement strand
CTCATTAGTGTTCAAGGCCTCAAACCTGTTCCTGAGATGATTCTGAAATTCAGGTGGTATGAAATCAAAGGCATATTTTGGCTCCTGTGGATTTGGTTTAATTTTCCTCAGCTTCAGCTTGAACTTGCATAAATCATGAAAACAATTGCTTTCAGTATGGTGGGATTCAGAGGTATAGACTCTTTGTAGCATGTGATTTCTGGTAAAAGGTGACAAACAAAATAATAAGAAGCCTTCAGGCTTTGGGTAGATTAAGCAATATCCAAGGAATAATATATATATAATGTTGCAGTCAGTCACTGAAGGAAGAATTTACTTATGGAATATGAAGTAAGTGGATTGAACTCCTTAGAAGCTAGTTCATTGGATACAGGCAGAAATACAGGAAGCTAAAGAAAGAGCAAAATCTAAAATTCATTGGTTTTTATTATCAGTAGTGGCAACATATGCAGAAAAAAAGATTGTAGAAAATGAGATAGCTGAGATAAAAACTGAACAAATTTCTACCAGGACAGTTATGCACTTTAAGCTCACATTCTATTGGGAAAGGAAAAAAAATTATGAGGAAGCAACTGGAAATACATCTGCATCCTGTGGTCACCAAAAAAGTAGTTTAGGGGACAGAGGGGAAGGATCAAGAGACTATTCTAACAAGGGGATATGGTATAGAGGGAAAGCGTAAGTTTGTAGACCATTAACATCAGCTTCCTGAGGAATGATTACTTAAACAGACTGCAAAAGCAGATGAATTTAGGAGCAGCACCTGTGTTTCTGTATGCTGAAGGATGGAAGAACATGTACAGGTTGTTGTTGTTATGTGCCATCGAGTCGCTTGCGACTCATAGTGACCCTATGTACAACAGCTCTAAACTCTGCTCTCTCCTGTGCCAATCTTACTGTCTCAGACACACTCATCCCGATTGTCCCAGTCACCGAATCAATCCATCTACCAGAGGGCCTTTTCCTCCTGCGCCTACCCTCCACCCTCCCAAGCATGATGTCTTTCTCCAAGGACCAGTCTCTCCTTACAACATGACCAAAATATGTCAGATGAAGTCTCAGAATCCTTGCCTCCAAGGAACTGCCCAGTTTAATCCTCTCTAGGATGAATCTGTTTGTTTGTTTTCTTAGCAGTCCATGGCTCCCTCAGCACTCTTCTCCAACACCAAAGCTCAAAAGCATCAATTCTCCCTCTGTCCTCCCTGGTCATTGTCCAGCTCTCTAACACATAACAAGTGATTGCAAAGACCACGGCCTTTACCAGACGCACCTTAGTCTCCAGAGACACACCGTTGCTCTTGAGTACTTTAGAGAGGTCCCTAACAGCAGACTTTCCCATCTCAATACGTCTTTTAATTTCCTGGTTGCTGGTGCCAAGAGGTTAGACTCATGATTATCTATACAATAGAGACTAATGACACTGGAAAATACAATCACACAACATATTATCACAGAGAGGGTGATTAGCTTGATAGAGTGAATTAGAGGTGTGAGTAGGGTTGTTTATCCCTCTAAGGGAAATTACTGCTCCCCTTGCCTAATTAACAAATGGAATACTTCAGAGGAAGCAGTTGATGTTCTATATATTTAAGCGATGTTGGGGTGCCTTTTTGACACTGGGGATATTTATCCAGCTCCTCCAAGTTGAAATCTCAGGTAGCTGTGCTGCTAGAGAATAAAACAATTGAAAAATTGAAGAAGCTGTGTCATTACTATTGAAAATACTTCCCTTTATGTGCTTTAAGGATTCAAAGAACATCAGAGTGATTTGTAGACACCAGGAGGAGACTATGGGGAAAGGATTTACCCTTGAAGGGTGGAGCTATGTAGACAATTACTTGGGAATTGTATGGATATAGTAGAGATTGATGCAGTTGAGGACAAATGCTCTAAGGCAGCCCCTACAGCAGACTGAGTGGACCAAGGATAGGTTCTTTTGTTCACCCAACAGCAAGAAGATCTAAACAAATTCATTCTATTCATCCAAGTCATGAGGTAATTGATGATGCAGGAACTCACTCAGAATCACTTAAAACAGAAAGTCAGCTAATTGAACAAGATATGGGTTAAGGGGAAGGTCAGAGTCTTCTGGTAGGGCCTCAACAGCATACCTGAGGCCATATGCACAAGTGTGAGTAAAATGCCCTGGAGGTGGAGAAGAAACATTCTTGGAGTTTTAGGACACAGGAGTCAAATGTACTGTAATTCCCAAGCCTATTGACAAAATCTTGAAGGGACTTGTTTTAGGAGGATATGGAAATGCAGCAATTAATGGGACTAGAATGGAAGAATGGATGAGAATGAAAAAATATAAACAAATGTTATATAAAGTAGTTTCATCTCCTTTACTTGAATGCATTGTTTGTATGGATACTACATCTAAGTGGGGCACACTTCCTGTACTCAATATTGTAAAACTGGTTTATAAGTCTTCCATGAGGACATGGATGATAGGACATGCTGAATGGGAACCATTGGAATTGCCTAAGCCCATTGAAGTAGTTAATTTGAAGCAACACAGGATTTCTGGTAGCCAAAAGGGAATAACAGTTTGATTAAGGACATGCTCAAGTTTGGGATTTTGGTGCTAATAAATTGCCTGTTTAATAGCCCCTTATGGCCTATAACAAAGTCAGAAGGCATGTGAAGTTTAAATATAGGCTGTAGAGGCCTATATAAAGTAGTGATACCTGTGGCTTCTACAGGCCCAGACTAATTAATGGTGCAGAAAATACAGCAGATCAATGAAGTCTGGTACTCAGCAACAGATCTTGCAAATGCTTTTCTCTCCATTTCAATCTCAGAAAAGAGCCAGCAAGTTTGGTTTCACATGGCAAGGATCCCAATTTACATTTATAGTTACCAAAAGGTTGTGTGAAACTCATCAGCCTACTGTCATAATCTGGTAAGAAAAAACTTGTACTTTGTCAGGATTGTTATTGCTATTAGGTACCATTGAGTGGAGTATGAATCATAGTGATCCTATGAAGAAAAGATCTGTTGTATTCTGTGCCATCCTCATACTATCTGACACATAAGAGTCCATTGCAACAGATACCATGTCAGTCAACCTGGTTGAGGGTCTTCTTCCCAACATTATTTGCTTCTCCAAGGAATAGCCCTACCTAGCAACATGACCAAAGTATGTGAGATGAAGCTTCATCATTCTTGGCCTCCAAAGAGCATTCTTGCTGCATCCTTTCCAAGATATTTCTATTTGTTCTCTTGGTCATCCATGGGATGTTTAATGCTCATCTCCAACACCACAGCTCAAAGATGTCAATTCTTTTTCCATCTTCCTTATTCATTGTCCAGCTTTCAGATGTATACTAAGTAATTGAAAAACCATGGCCTACATCAGACACACCTTAGTCCTCAAACTGACATCATTACAACTCAGTACTTTGGAGAGGTCTCTAACTGCCGATTTTCTCAGTGAAATGTACCTCCTTATTTCCTGGCAAACCAAGGGTGTTAATTGTGGATCAAAGCAAGATAAAACTGTTGACAATTTCAATATCCTCTCGATCCATCATGATAATTCCTGTTGCTCTAGTGGTAAGACACTTTTGTCTTCTTGACATTGAGATGCAATTTATACTGAATACTACATTCCTTTATTTCTGTAGCAAGTGCTTCAAGTCCTCCTTACTTTCAGCAACCAAGGTTGTGTCATCTGCATAAAGCAGGTTTTTGATGAGTCTTCCTCCAAACCTGATGCCACTCTACTCTTTATACTTTGCTTGCATACAGATTGAATAGGTATGGCAAGAGAATACAACCCTGATGCTCTCCCTCCTCAATATTAAACCATGCAGTGTTCCTCTGCTCTGTTTGGACAACAGCTTTCTGGCCCAGGTATAGGTTTCACATGAGCACAATTAAGTAGTTTGAAATTCCCATTCTTCTCAATGTCAACAACAACAACAACAACTTGTTATGACCCACACAATCAAATGCCTTTGCTTAGTCAATAAAATACAAATAGACATTATTCTTATATTCCTTACTTTCAGACAGGATCTATCTGACATCAGCAATGATATCCCTGGTGCCATAAACTTTTCTAAATCCTGCTTGAACTTCTGGCAGATCCTTATCTATATAATGTTCTAGACATTTTTTAATGATCTTCAGCAGTATTTTGTTTGCATGAGATATTAATGATGTTTTTCGATAGTTTCCACATTCAGTTGGATCACCTTTCATGGGAATGGAAACAAATATGAACTTCTTCCAATTTACTGGGAAAGAAAGGAAAAAGAAGGAATGAAAGAAAGGAAGGGAAAGAAGGAAGGAAAAAGGGAGGGAAGGAGAGAGAAAAGAAGGGAGGGAGGGAGGAACGGAGGGACAGAGGGATGGAAGGAGGAAGGCAAGCCCCAGGAATTGATGGGATACCAACTGACTGGTTTTAATTAACAGATGCAGACAGCCTTGGATGTGCTTACCAGTCTATGCCAAGAAATTTGGAGGACATCTGTCTGGCCAATAGATTGGTCTAGATACTTAGTATAATTTTACATTATATTAAAACTTCATCAAGTCAGAAGTGACCCATAGTCAACCCTCTGGCAGATTTTCAGATACAGTTAATTGCACAAGAGATTTTCCATCCTTCTCCTGTGGTGCAGCTGGTGGATCCAAACTATGTTCCTTCAGGATTTCAGCATTGCTTCTTACCATTAGGATAGTAAAGCTCCCTCCAGTATTATTATACATTATATCAATGATATTTTACTAATATCAAACACTGCAAAACAGGCTAGGGATTATTTAAAAACTGTAGTTGCTCATATAACCAACAGAATTTGGTTAAAAAAATCCAGCAAAGATTTTGGCCCTGCCAAAATAGTAAAATTCTTGGGAATAACCCGAGTAGGAGACACCTGTCACGTTCCACAGGCACTCAAGACCAAGCAGGTGTCATTACCTACTCCCAAAACTAACTAGAATAGTCAAAATTCAATTGGTCTATTTGGATTTTGGAGGACTGAACCCATATATTGGAATATTGTTAGCTACCATCCATAAAGTTAATTGGAAGAAAACAGTGTTTGAAGAGAGACCTGAGAAATAGAAGGCTAGGGTTGAAATACACTCTCCTTGCCTCTAGGCCCTTATGATCCTTATTCAGATATGATTCTCAAAGTATCTGCCACCTGTGACTACGCAGATTGGAGCTTATGGCAAAAATGTGAGACGGCTGCCCTGTGGCAGCCACTATGTTTCTGGGAAGAAACTTTCCTGATGCTGCTGCACAATCTGTACTTTTGAAAGACAGTTTACTTGCTTGCTGTTGGGCATTGATTGAGACTGTTTCAATGACAGAAGGATGTAAGATCATTATGAGACCTGAAATATCCATTATGTCATAGGTGATGTCAGAGAAACAATAAGGAAGGAAGGAAGGAAGGAAGGAAGGAAGGAAGGAAGGAAGGAAGGAA
>NW_006399944.1:4479216-4481274 GCF_000299155.1 Elephantulus edwardii | reverse complement strand
AGGGAGGGAGGGAGGGAGGAAGAGTGAGTGATGCCCAAAAGAGTTTTGCGATGCAATGGCAATGGTTCATCCAGAAACAAGCTACTGGGGAAATGCAAGGAGGCATACACATGTCTATGAGCATATAGCCTCATTTCCCATTGATCCTACCCTGGAACCTCCAGAGATGCTTCCAGAGCCCATTGTCACAGGACAGTGCCCTATGATGAAGTTCCTGCTAATCAGGAAAGAGCTACCAGGTTTGCAGTTAGCAGTTTCTGAGTGTGTGGACAACACTTGATGTAGAAAGGTGCTGCATTAAGATCAATAGTTGTCAAGACACTGATTGGAGAAGGGAAGAAGAGATCTGCGCTATGGGCTGAACTGCATGCTGCCTTCCTAGCACAGGAATTGGGCAATGATGAGAGTTCATGTTTCGATTTTTACTGATTCATGGGCAGTGGTTAATGGCTTAGCCATTTATACAGGCAAATGGACCATGGGAAACTGAAATAATAAAGGGACACTAGTGTGGGGCATAGATCTGTGGAATGCACTCTGGGAACTTAGGGGGTGCATTAGAGTTGGACATGTCCATGTCTATCAAAATAACCCATTGCCAAGATCAGAGGGTGATTGGAATAAGCAGGTAAACATGTTGGTATACTTCCTGGAGGTGGCCAACTGTGTCTATGAAATGAGTGAACATGGAGGTGTAGCAGCAATGCAGAGACTGGCTGAAACCAGACATATTCCTCTTTCTTTCTCTGAGGCACAAAATGTCAATAAAGATTTCCTGTTTTTCAGCAAAAGGGAAACATATTTCAGATGGCTATGGGATAGATTCCCAGCTGGGAATAACCTACACATAGTTATAGCAAGTCAATTATATCAGACCAATGGCACCAGTGGCATGAGGTAACATCAAATGGGTCCTCACAGAAATAGATACTTACTCTGGACTGGGCTTTTCATACCCTGTAATTAATGTAAATGTCTAAAATACCATTAAAGAACTGGAACAAAATATACAGTACCAGTTTACACCACCAAGTTATATTTGCTCATACCAAGCAACACACATTACAGCCTACAAAGCCCAGCAATTCTCCAAGAAACATCATATTAAAAGGACATGCCATGTTGCCTATCACCCTTAAAGTAATGGTCTGATGGAGGACTGGAATGGGTAATTGAAAAAATCTTACGTGTAATGGGGGGATGAAGATGTAAAGAGCTTCAACACTGTGTCCTCACACTATATATGAGAATTACTAAAAGGGGTTCACAATTAGACAGATTCTTAACTTTCTCAGTAATATCTGCAGAAGAAGGAATTGGAGAAGATGCTGTTGCTGCTATACAATTCTTCCCCACTTTCCTTAAAATTGTTTTCTTGTTACCAGACCCAGAGATGCAGCCATGGGTATCAGAAGAAGGAGTGATTCCTGAGCAAACAGTTGTGCAAAAATTCCCAAGGGTCTGATGGAGTGGATTGTACTTTTACCTCACCTTCAAAAGTAGGATTAACAGTGAATACTACTATCCTGTCTAGTGGCTGAGACAGGCCACTGGAGGTGTACCTATGTAACCCTCCCAAAAATGAATGGAAATTGACTAAGTTGAAGCACTTGCCAGACTGGTTTTGTTAACTGCAATTTGAACTAGCAAAGCCCCTGCCTCTGATGTCGCTTCCCAAGAGGGAAAAGTTTGAGTAAAAATAAATGACAATATAAGAAAGGAGAAACAATAGAGGAGGGTAAAAAAAATGAATAAATGGGTCATGTAGTGAGGGAATTAGAACATTACACTCGGGAAAGACTCAGAGCAAAGGAATAACTCTCCCTACATAAATTTCAGAGACTAGAAAAGCTTTGCTTTTCTACACTAAAGGGCTTGAAATTGAATGTATTAAATTTTATGTATTTATATGGGTGGATTTTAAGGAAAATACTGTTTCTTCTTTTTTGCAATGTTAAGATATATTGTAAAATGAATTTTATATGTTATAATGATGGTATACTGTATTCAGAGAAAGTGTACAAGTTTACCACATCTGACTGAAGATATAAAAAGGAG
>NW_006399944.1:4454826-4478884 GCF_000299155.1 Elephantulus edwardii | reverse complement strand
TTAGCTTGGGGGTGGGGTAGAGGGTTAGGTATACAGTATGCTGAGGAGATTTGCTTTTGAATGGATTAGTAGCTTCACCTTGGACTTTTGACTGAAGAGATTTACATTTAGAGTCACCCAGCAATGAAGAGATAGGCTAAATTTAGGGACGAGTCACCACTGAGCTAATATTCACAGAGGTATGGATAAGCTCAAAAGTGTTGCTGGCTTTGAGAAGCAGGGAGCCATGAGGACTCCCATGTTGTTTACCTGGCCCCATTTTTATCTGGCTAAATCAAAGGGAAGAAACCAGTTGACCTAAAACACAGGAAGAAAGATGAACTTCTGAGTCTACAGATGACACCCACCTAGACCTAGGAACTGATGATTGGGCATGAGTCAAATCAAAACTCAAGCAGATAAAGATAATGTGTTTCATGCTATGAACTAGTGCTGATTGCTGCCAATCTGGTGGAATGCTCTTTACTGAAGTTTGCCTATGAATACAGATGGTAAATGTTCTAACTGGAATGAGATTCTTCAGAGAAAGAAACATGCTTATTTCTTTGGAGTATTGGTTCAATATTGTTGTTAGGTCCCACTGAGTCGAGTAAGACACATAGTGACACTATGAACAAAAGATCTGAACCCTGTTCTATCCTATGCCATCCTCACACCTCCTGGCACACTAAAATACATGTGGCAGTTATTGTGATAATCCACCTGGTCAAGGGTCTTCCTCTCCTGTGCCACTCCTTCCTAACATCATCTCCAAGGAATAAGGCTAGCAACATGCCCAAAGTATGTGAGGCTAATCCTGATCATTTTTGCCTCCAAAGAGGACTCCTGCTGCACCCTCTCCAAGACATATTTGTTTGTTCTTTCAGCCATCCCTGCAATGTTCAGTGCTCTTCTCCAACAACACACAACTCAAAGGAATCAATTCTTCTGCCATCTTTATTCACTGTCCAGCTCTCAGATACATAGTGTTTGATCAGAAATATTATGATCTAAATCACATGTATTTTAGTCCTCAAGTTGACATCATTGCTCCTAATTTGGAAAGGTCCCTAACTACAAATTTTCCCAGTACAATACATCTCCTTATTTCCTGAATGCTGGTACCTATAAGAACACTAGAGGAACTGGTTTCATAGGAAGGGGCAAATCTGAAATTGGCTATCTAAAATAGGGGAGTTTAAGGAATGAGACATAAAGTTGCTGGTTTACAAGCTTTCATATATATAGTTCCTATTATGATTGTAAGGCGAAATCTGATTTCTAAGTATATAGATAAAGATTACAAAAGTCTTTTCAGGGGTGTGGTCACTGGGTAAGTAAGGTTTATCACTCAGATGCCTTCTCTAGCCAGTTATTAACTGCCTGTTTTGTGCTCATGAAATACAGACACCACCCTACTAGAGGCTTGTATAAGCTCATGGAACCTCAATGCCATGTGTCTTTTTTCTTTTGGAAAAGCTCGCTTGCCTGGGACATAGCTTTTCAACTATTTACCAGTTTCTACATCACCAGCCTGCGTCACCCACAGTTACCATCCAGCCGTGTCATAACCAACAGTCTATAAGATCCTGCCCATTTTTCACCAGTTTCACCAGTCATATGAGTCATAACCCTAAAAGGTCTGAGTCTCGTGGAGACCTTCCAGGAAATCATTGAACCCAAAACATATAAAGGAGCTAGGAAATTGAGTAAAGGAGGAGTTAGAGCTATGAAATTGAGTAAAGGAGGAGTTACTCATGTGAGGAATTGTGGATTTATATGTCAAGTCAAGCACTTGGAACTATGTTGACCTGAGACTTCTTATAAATGTTGTTGTTGCTGTTATTGTTGTTGTTATTTTGTTCCATTGAGTCATTTGTGACTCATAGCAACCCTAAGTACAATAGCTCCGAACCCTGCTCTATCTTGAGCCAACTTCATTGTCTCTGACACACCTACCTCCATTGCCTCACTCATTGAGTCAATCCATCTCATCCAGGTTCTTCCTCTCTTGCACTGACCCTTCAAAATATGTCGCTCTTCAAGGGCTGGTTCCTCCTTGGAACATGTCAACACAGTCTGTTATCCTCTCAGTAGGGCAAATGAAAACAAAAAATAATTCTATTTCTTGTCTCTTGCTGCTACCATTAGACTTTCTATTCCTGGGTTTGGGAGTCATGAGGCACTTCATGGTTGTTGTTGTTGTTGTTGTTGTTAGGTGCCATCGAATCGAGTATGACTCATAGTTACCCCATGAACAAAAGATCTGAACCGAGTCCTGTCCTGTGCCATCCTCACACTTCATGGTAGCAATTTCAAAAGAAAATTGAATAAAGCAGCAACACTAAAAAAATGGGCAATATACAAGCCTATACTGCTGCTATTAATAAGTTAAATTATATACTGTTACACAGCAGACTTTAGGAAGAAATTTTATTACAATATGTGCATAAACCAGTAATGTAACTACTATGGGTAACAGGACATATATTGTACATTATATATATTTATAAGCCTGGTAGCACAATTGCTTTGTATACAAGAGACATGAGATAAATATATTGCATGTGGAAAGCCACTGAATTCACTGAGTCCCCTGTTCCAGGAAGAAGTAAAACATGGACTAGGTGACAGAAATGAGGCTAGGATTAGGTGACAGAAATGAGGCTAGGATTAGAATGATGGAATTCTGCACAATCAATGATTTATTCATTGCAAATACCTTTTATAAGAAATGTAAACACAGGCTATACACATGGATTTCACCTGATGGCATGCACAGAAATCAGACTGATTACATCTATGGGAGGGATACTTGGAGAAGTTCAATGTCAGCAGTGGAAATTAGGCTGATTGCAGAACAGAATACCAGCTACTTATATGCAAGTTCAAATTAAATTTAAAAAGGTCAAATCATATCCACAGGATTAAAAATTTTATTTTTAATATATCCACCCTGAATTTAAAAACCAAATCAAGAACATGTTTGAGGCTTTGAATACTAATAAATAAAGACCTGAGAAACTGTAGGAAGACACCAATAATATCATCCATGAAGAATCCAAAAAGTGATTACAAATACGGAGGAAGAAAAAAGACCAAAATGGATGTCAGAACAGACTGAATATTGCACTAGAGTGCCAAGAAGCCAAAGAGAAGGACAGAAATCAAGAGGTTCAGAAGCTGAAGAGAAGATTTCAAAGGGTAGCTCCGGAAGACCAATGTGCAAGGAGCTGGATGGAGTCTGAAAATCCAAAAGGTCAAACAGCATTTCTTAAGTTGAGGGAACTAAAGAACAAATTCAAGCCTCGAGTTGCAATACTTAACGATGCTATGGGAAGAATAGTGAATGATTCAGGAAACATTGAAAGAAGATGGAAGGAGTATAAAGAGTCATTGTACCAAAAAGAGTTGACAGAAGAATTTCAAGAAACAACATGTGATCAAGAGGCAGTGGTGATGAATGAGAAAGTGTAGGCTGCTCTGAAGGAACTGACATAAAATAAAGGCCCAGGAATTTATAGGATACCAAGTGACATATTTTAACAAACAGATACTGCCCTGGATGTGCTCAGTAAGTTGTGCCAAGAAATCTGGAAGACCACTACCTGGCCTACTGACTGTAAAAGATCTATATTTATTCCCATTCTAAAAAAGGCGACCTGACAGAGTGTGTAAATTATCAAACTATATCACTAGGACAACGCATAAGCAAAGTCCTGCTAAGATTATCTAAAACTACTGGAACAGTATATTGTCAGAGAACTACCAGAAAGGCAAGATGGGTTTAGAAAAGGTCATAGAAGTAGGAATTGATTGCCAATGTCAGACGGATCTTGGTCAAAAGAAAAGAGTACCAGAGGAATGTCTCTCTGTATTTCATTGACTATGTAAAGACATTTGAATGTGTGGATCACAACAAATTTTGGCTAACTTTGAGGAGAACAGGAATCCCAGAACACTGGATTGTGTTTGTGCAAAACCTATGCTTAGACCAGGAGGCAGTCCTCAGAAAAGAACAAGGAAATACCGCATGGTTCAAAATCAGGAGAGGAATGCATCAGGAGTGTGTCCTGATGTGTCTTGAAAGGTATGAAGCGACCTTTTTAATCTATATGCAGAATAGATTGTTCGGGAGGCTGGGTTTATGATAAGAAATGTGGCATAAGGATTGGAGGAAGACTCGCAAACAACCTACATTTTGCAGACAACACAACCTTGCTTGCTGAAACTGAGGAAAAGTTGAAGTGTTTGTGTCAGAAGGTCAAGGACTGTAGTTTTCAATATGGATTGAAGCTCAACATCAAGAAGACAAAGATTCTCATCACTGGGCCAAATGGTAGCACCATGATAAATGGAGAGGAAATTGAAGTTGTTAACAATTATAGCTTCCTCTGCTCCACAGTCAATACTCTTGGCACTAACAATCAGGAAATCAAAAGGTAAATTGTACTGGGAAAATCTGCTCTCAGGGACCTCTCCAGAGTACTGAGAAGCAACAATGTCAGTCTAGCCATCAAGTGTGCCTGATCCAGGCCATTATCTTTGCCGTTAGTTACTTGCTATACATCAGAGAGCAGGGAAATGACTAGGGATGACAGGGGAATTCATGGCTTTGAGCTGTGGTGCTAGAGAAGAGTCTTGAACATACCATGGAAGACCATGAGAACAAATAGGTCTGTCTCGGAGTGGGTAAAACCATGTTTCTCTTTAGAGGCCAGAATTTTATTTTTAATTTTATTTACTAAGCTTCTTTTTTAATAGTATATTAGTTTATTTACAAAATTCAAATACATTGTTTTCAGAACAGATTCTTCCAATTTCCCTTGCCCCTCTCCTATCAAATTGTCCAACCCCATGATTAATTCCTCCTGCCCCTGCACATCCTCTGCTTCCACCCTCCTTCCCCCCTTTGTATTCTCATACTCATTCTACAATAATGGTTTTATACAATATTTGTCCTTGTGGGACCGAGTTAGGAGGCTAGGACTTTGAAGCTCTCTCTGGCATACTTTGGGCATGTGGCCAGAAGAGTCAGCTCTTGGAGAAGAACATCATGCTCAGAAGGGTGGAGGGACAGTGCAGGAGAGGAAGACCCCAGATGAGATGGACTGATGCAGTAACTGAGGCAATGGGTGTAGATTTATAAGTCAGTGAGACTGGCTCCAGCAGGTCAAGCTTCAGAGCTGTTGTGCATAAAGTCGCTATGAGTCTCAGGAGACTTGATGGCACATAACAACAATAATGACAATCATAGTCTTATGGCACCAGGAGCATAATGTGTGGTCAGATATTGCTTGACCCGCTATTGTTTCGCTCGTGGCTGTACTAATGTAATTTGTAAAGATTCCATTCATTGTGCAGGGTTTTAAAGTTATCAGTCAACAGATCATGTTGTCCCATCTTGAAAGTTGTTAGGTATAAGTGAACTATTTCCAACTCAGAGCAATTTAAATATAACAGATTAAAATTATACCTGATGCTATATCATCCTCAAGATGTACTTAAGTGTAATGTTGGGGTTACTGTCTCAATCTCTCTCATTAATGAGCTTCTCAGCTGACTCTCTAATTTCCAAGTATGATTTCATATGCCAAGGACTAATTCATCCTGATAACATGTCCAAAGTTGATGACATGAACTCTTAACACTCTTGCCTCTAAGGTGCAACCTGGTTGCATTTCTTTAAGACAGCAGAATTGCTTGGTGTTTTGGCAGGTTATGGCATGAAGATCAAATTTACTCTGAGATATACATATATGTTTTCTTTTTCATTTTCATAGCCAGGAACACCCATCAGAATGATGTATAAAATGACTGACATACTCACCCAACCTCAGTCCAAAATGTGCTCTTTGTACTGGCACTTTTAATTAAAAATATTTTTCCCTTAAGGAGCTCAGAATTCAACTACATAGAATGGATATACACTGAACTACTAAGCATTGCTTTATTATTTTTAAAAATAGCTGTATAAGCAGAGTGTCAAAGCAACACACACACACAAAATAATGATTAATTTTGTCTGTAAAGTTATGGAAAAATTGTACAGAGGAAATGGAAACTACATCTTAAGCAGATGGAGGAGCATAAATTAAGAAGAGAAGTTATGGAAAGTTCTGCTGTATTTGAGTAATACACTAGATATTGTAGTTATGTCAAAGTTACCTGTGTTTTTTTAAAAGTACAAATCCATAGGCTTCAATCTAGAGGAGAAAAATGAGGGGAATAAGTATAGGAAAATGCATTTAATGTCCATCCATTGAGTTTACAACACTCTTTGAAGTTTGAAATTATGACTTCTGGACTTTGGTTTAGTGTAAGGAATCTATAACATATAACAGCATAATATACACATAATAATATACTAGACGTTCTAGAAAATGACAGTAAAATTCCAACACTTAATGAAAATACTTAATTTTTCTAAACTATTTCATGACTATTAGAACCTGCCAAGGCCTCAGGCATCTTACTTAGGATATTAGAACTTGCCAGATCTCTAGCTGTTACAGGGGCCATATATTACTTGATTTCTTATCTTTAGCACTTTTGATATTTTGAATTGGACAATTCTTTGTTGTGGGGAAGTACCATCAAAATTGTAAGGTATTAACCACATGCATCTCCTTTAATAGTGACAACTAAAATATGACATTGCCAAATGAAACTTGGAGAAAAGTGAGAGATCAAACTTGAGTTGAAAATCACTGATGTAGTTGTAATATGTGAAAGTGAAATGCATACAACTATTTCAATAATTAAATCCCATACACAGTCTCTAAGTCTAACCTAAATCTAACTTAAGGAATTAATTTTCACCAAATTCCACCAAAATTCAATGATGTACACAAATAATGTTATTCATCAATATTTTGGAGTAAAAATCGAGAGTCTGATGGACTCTAGCGATAGGCTGGGGGACTATAGGACAATATCATCATTTATAAAAGAGTTCATATGTGCAAATCTAAGTTCCCCAACCTGCTAATTCATAGTCTTTCCTCTCACATTTATTTATACTTCTAACTTATCTTTGCAGAATTAAGGATTCATTTTCTCTGGATTGATCATTCTTGTATCCAAAGTGAATTTGACTCCAAAGAGAGAACCATTCTGAGTTTGTCTTCTACAGATTTCCTTTCATTTTTTTCTTTTCTTTTCTTTTGCCTCTAAAAAAATCTTAAGTCTAACACAAATATTTAAAATTTACACTCTTCTACAAGTCATAGAAACCTTGCGTACAACAGAACAAAACACTTCCTAATCTTGCATCAGCCTGACAGTATCTGCTGTGCTTAACTCTATTGCTGCAGTCACTGTGTCCAAACATTTCCTTTGGAGATCATCTTCTCTTCTGCTGATCCTGTACTATTAGAAGTATAATATCCTTCTCTAGGAACTGACTCCTTCTGGTTACATGGACAAAATATACAAGACAATCTTTGCCTTTAAAGAACATACTGGCCGCACTTTGTTCAGGTCGAATCGGTTTTCTCTTTTGGCAGTCAAGGATAATTTCAATATTCAAGGACACCATTTTTTTTAAATTTCTTTTTCATTCGCTGCTCAACTTTCACATTCCATTTCCATCTCATGACAAGTAAGTTCAAGCATATCCTAAAAGTTTCCAAGCAATAATAGCCTACTTCGTTCATCTGTTCATTCTATCTCTTTCCTTATTGCTGGACTATGAATTTGAACAAAGAAAAGAGAACTTTCTGAAGCTTTTAGTAAGTCACAGTAATATTAATAAGGACTATAAAAATCACCCAGTCTATGAGATACAGTTCAAACACCCTACTTTCCAACTTATGCACCATTTCTGAAACATGCTGCCCCCTCCCCTTTCATCATTTTTCTTTCTTTCTTTTTTTTTTTTACTTGAGAATGCCTTGAAAAGCTCAAAGCGCTGATGGAAACAACATTCTTGCAATTAAAGTGTTAATAAAAGAGAAAAATATAAACAGAAATGATATGCAATGGATAAGGTTCAGGAGGAGTCCCATCACAAGGGCTTGTTGTCTAACAGGAGACCAATGTTTATTCTAAACATTAGAAAACTTTCAAAAGGGAAACTAAAATTACACATCTTGGATTTATTTGCTGTTGATTGTCCCTCTTAGCTCTTGACAAGGGTTAGATCTTAATATTTTCTTTGCATTAATTAAATATACTTATAACCTCTCCTTCTGATTACAGTAATTGTTTTTGACATCATTTGTTTAGTTTGTCTGCTCACCCACAACTGCAGTCCCTCTCTGCTTTGCTCATTGTGGTTCACTCTCTTGGTTTTCAGTGTTATAACCTTCAAATCATGTTGGTATTATTGGTATTATGTGCTGTTGAATTGCCTGTAACTCATAGTGCCCTTATTTAAAATAGGTCTGAACGCTGTCCTTTCTAGAGCCAATTTCACTGTCTCCAACAGATACCTACCCCTCTTGCCCCAGTCACTGTATCAATACATCTCATCCAAAGTCTTCCTGTCTTATGCTGTCCCTCCACCCTTCCAAGCATGATGTCCTTCTCAAACAACTGGTCCCTCCTGGAAACATACCCAAAGTATGTGAGATGGAGCTTCAAAATCTTCTATCCAAAGAGGAACTTGTTTTCATCCTCTCCTGGACAGACCTGTTTGTTCTTTTATTATTCCACAGTGTATGCAATGCTCTTCTCTAGCAAAACTCAAAGGCATGAACAACTCCTTTGTTTGAGTTTAGAAAGTTCTCAGCACAGGCATTCCGCAGTCAAAAGACAAAATTCACTACAGATTCTTGTTGTTCATGAGGCTCCCCAAACTTTTGTAAAATTAACTGTTTATGTTCAAATCTTCTCTGTCAATTTAAGTATCACTTTCCCTTGGAAAGATCATAAACTACTGGGATAATTTGCAAGTTGCATGTGCAGATAGTAAGCTTACCAATCACCTGCAAGCTGCTGTATGGATAGGAAAGAGATCAATCGAAAAACTGTGGCACAGTGACTTGTTTTAGGAGAACTACAAAATCATGCCATATAGAACAGCACGTTGTACTTCAGTCACCTACTCATTTATCTGCAGTTGTGTGATTTTTCTCTTCTGTTGTTACTATGAATAATTCTTTATCCTCCTAGCCTCTTTATTTACCTAATATGTACCATCTAGAGATAACAATTATCTTGTACACAAAACATTGATCTTGGGGAAGTTAAAGAACTTGCCCATAGTCACACAGTAAGTAGATAGTGTGAAAATTTTATTCTAGATCAAGAGAGTGTGGAAATTATCAAACAGTATCATTAATATCATGCACAAGTAAAATCCTGCTCAGGATTATAAAAAAATGACTAGAGCATTTCATCTTCACAGAACTACCAGATTTAGAAGAGATTGTCAATGTCAGATGGATCTTGGCAGAAAGCAGAGTATCAGGAATGAATGTCTATCTGTGTTTCATTGATTAACAAAAGGCATTTGACTGTGTGCATCACAACAAATTGTGGCTAATTTTGACAAGAATGGGCATCTCTGAACACTTGATTGTGCTCATGCTAAGTTACACTCAGATCAGGAAGCAGTCCCCAGAATAGAGCAAGAAAACACTGAATGGTTCAAAATCAGTAAGGAGTGTGTTAGGAATGAACCCTATCTCCAATCCTTTTAAATCTGTGTGCAGATTTGGGAGTCTGGGCTTTATGGGGAAGAGTGTGGCATCAGAATTGGAGGAAGATTCATCAACAACATATTTTATTTAGATGGCACAAACTTGCTTACTGAAAATGAAGAGAACCTGAAGCAGTTGCTGCAGAAGATCAAGAACTGTAGTCTTCAGTATGGATTGAAGCTAAACATCAAGAAAACAAAGATTCTCACCACTGGGCAAATTGACAGCATCATAGTAGAGAGAAGAAATTGAGGTTGTTAACAATTACAGCTTGATGGACTCCCCAACAAACACTCTTAGCACCAACAGTCAGGAAATTAAAAGGCATTTTTACACTTGGGAAATCTATAATCAAGGACATCTCCTGAGTACTGAGAAGCAAAGGTGGCAGTCTAGAGACTAAGTTATTTCAGGCCATATTTTTCACCATTATTTGTGATGCATCAGAGAGCTATAACTAAGGATGTCAGAGGAAGAATTGACCCCATTTTAAAAATTTTATGTGCGTGTGTGTGCGTGTGTGTGTGTACCATCAAATCTGATCTGACCAGTACAGTAGGAAATTGTCCCTCCTTCTCCAGCAAAGCATTTGGTGGATTCAAACAGTGCACCTCTTGGATTTCAGTGCAGCTTCTTGCCACTAGGTCATCAGAGCTTTGATCCCTTTGAGTTGAGTTGTGCTGGAGAAGAGTATTTAACATACTATGGACCTTCAAGGGAACAAGCATGTCTGTCTTGAAAAGGATGAACCAAGTTTCTCTTTGGAGGCTAGGATTGTGAAGTTCTGTCTCCCTTTGGGCATGTGGCCAGGAGGTACTGGTCCTTGAAGAAGGACATCATGATTGGCGAGGTCGAGAGACAGCACAGTAGAGAAAGACCCTGGATGAGATGGACTGACACAGTAACTGAGGTGACAGGGGTTGATGTATTGGAGTCAGTGAGACTCATTCAGGATAGGGCAGTTTTTAGAGCTGTTGTAAATAAGGTTGCTAGGAGTTGCAGGTAACTCAATGGCACATAACAACAAAAGAAAAATTTTGCAGTTCAATTCATTAGATGATGGACCAAGTTATGTAAAAACTACTCAAAGTGTTTGAGGAGACAGCGTAGTAAGAGAGACAGAATAAGTTCAAATTAAAAATAACTTCAAACAACAAATATAGAATATCCATCATTTGGTAAATCTGTTATTTTTAAAAGTTTTTAATTTAGTATTTTTAATCTTTTCATAACATTACACTTATGTTCATGGAAAAGAAGCTAAATTTTATTGTATTACAAATATTTGTCCTCATAGAATAAAAATAGGTTTTGAATATCATAATATAAGTGGGTCACAATGTAACTTATAGTAGAAAAGAAGATTAAGGTTGAAAGTGATACAGCATTGTTCCACTAAAAAATTCAATCCAATGTAGAAGTCGGAAGAATAGTGCAGACATTAAAAATGAGAACATTCTCCTTACCAGTCATTCACCTTGGCTAACTCTGAAGACACATGCTGAAGTAATCTCCATTCTTTATTTTTTAAGCACATTTCAAGTCTTTATGAATCATAAATGGATTATAAAAGCAATTAAAAGTACTTTGTAAATACAAAGTGCAGTATAAATTCTTACTAATAGTTCTTTAGGTTACATGCCACTGCCTAATGGGAGTTTACTAAAGAGTTCGTATTTAGGTTGGATTAATTATTTTTTGTTTGTATTTATTATTGTTACTATTAATTTTAATGAAATTTACAGAGATTTTTGGATTTCCATTCATTCATTGTTGCACTTTTCTCCGTGACCACCCCTATCCTCCAGTTCATTCTTCTCTTTGAAAAGTAAAAGAAAAATTCTTTCATTGTTGTACAATCCCTTCCCCCAAGTCCACTCCACTATGCAGCCTTCATTCTGGACTCATGTCATGACAAGACAATAATAGCTAATCATATATCCCTTTTAAACAGTTCTCTCTCTCATCTGTTTCAACACAGTATACATAATTCTTCCCATGTTTCTCAGTCTCCCCAAACTCCAATGTCAGTCCCATTTTACAACAGTGGCACTATGCAATATTTTTGTCCTTTTGTGATGGAGATAGTTCACTCAGCATAATTTCCTTCAGTGTCATCCTTTTTTAATTGTATTTCATGAGTTCCTTGTTTTTTAATGCATCTTAGTATTCCATTGTGTGAATATGCCACAGCTTCTCTATCCATTCTCCATCCATTGTTGACGCGCACTTAGGTTGTTTCCAACTCTTCGCTATTCTGAACAAAGCCATGATAAACATGGATGTGCATATATCTGCTTGGGTGGAGGTTATGGTTTCTTTGGTGTATATTCCAAGTAGTAAAATTGCTGGGTCAATTTCTCGTATTTCAATTGCTGGTATTTCTATTTGCAAATTTTTGAGAAAGCGTCATACTGCCTTCCATAGTTGTTGCACCATTTTACGTTCCCATCAAAAGTGAATAAGGGTTCAGTTTCTCCAAAACCTCGGCAGCATTTGTTTTTTGCTGTAACTATTTCACACATTTTTAACTATTTTATATTTTTTTATTTTTCTACTAGTTTATTGACAAAATTCAAATACAAACTTGAACAAATTCTTTCCATTTCCCTCACTCTGCCACAGATCAAATTGTACAACCCAATGATTAATCCTCCCTTCCCATGCACATCCACATCCCTCTGCTTCCAGCCTCTCCCACTCTTCCTGGATTCTTATACTCATTCTACAATAACAGTTTAAAATAATATTAATCCTTTTGTGACTGAGTTAGTTCACTCAGCATAATACTCCCCAGTCCCTCCCAAGTTAGGTAATAATTTACAAAGTTATTGCTCCTGCATGCTCCATAGTATTCCATTGTGTGAATGTACCATAATTTCTCAACCCATTCATTTGTGATATTTCCATGTTCTAGCGATGGTGAATAATTATGCTCTGATCATTGGCGTACAAATCTCAGTTTGTGCCTTAGTTCTCATATTTTCAGAGTATATTTCAAATAGTGGAATAGCCAGTTAAATAGAATTTCTATGTTCAGCTTTTTCAGGAAGAGCCAAATTGCCTTCCTGAACTGTTGTATCATTTTACAAACCCATCAACAATGTATAAGAGTTCCTTTCTCACCACATCGTCTCCAAAGTCTATTGCTTGCTGCCCTGTTAAACTTTACCACTGTTACTGGAGTGAGATGGTACCTCATTGTGGTTTTTAATTACATCTCTCTTATTGCCAGTGATTTGGAGCATTTCTTCATGTGTCTGTTTGCCATTTGAATATCGTCCTCTGTGAAAATTCTTTCCATGTCTTTTTTAAAAATTTATTTTAATTTTAATGAACATTTACAGAGATTTTGGATATTCATTCATTCATTGTTGCTCTTTCCATGTCTTTGCCCACTGTGTAATTGGATTATGAATCTTTTTCTTGTGGAGTCCCTGGAGTAGACTCTAAACTTTTGTTATAAGACTCTTGTCTGAGATGGAATTACCAATGTTTGTTCCCCGACTGTATGTTTTCTTTTCACTCTGTTGGAAAAAATTTGTGATGTACAAATGGATTTAATATTCAGAAATTCCCATGCATCAATTTCATCCTCTTCAGATTGTGCATGTCTGGTTGTATTTGACAGTCTCTTTATACCTTGAGCTAGCACTTCTAAGCTTGATCCCAGTTTATCTCTTATGAATGTTATGTTTTGGGGCTTTAGTCCCAGGTCTGTAGGGCAATATGACAAGAGAAGGAAATAAACAGCATCCTGATCTCCAAAGAGATGGTTAAACTGTCACTATATGCAGGTTATATGATAGTGTACACAGAAAACCCCAAAGACTCAACAAAAAAAAACCTGTTAGAGTTAATGGGAAAAGTTTTTAATGATCACATGGAATTAACCTTTAGATGATCCCATTCATCACTTTTATCCTCTTCAGAGTGTATATTTCTGGCTATATTTGGCAGTCTCTTTATACTGTAGACTAGAGTTTCCAAGCTTGATCACATTTCGTCTCTTATGAACTTTATGGTTTTGGGCTTTACTTCCAAGATTTTTATCCACCTTGAGATGTAGATCCTGTCTCAGCGTTAGGCAAGTAGCTGTCCAGTTTTGCCAGCACCATTTGTAGAAGAATTTCACATGGTTTTACAATTATTTCCTGTTATCTGTGGTTTTACTATCCTAAAGTCCATTACTTAGATCCAACCTAAGTTCACTCCTCTTGATCACAATTGCTTTGTATGAAAACCGAAGAAACGCTATGAAATCTTATTCTCTGGTTGACTCTTATTACTTTGTATTACTACCAGTTTAGTTTCTTTTTTCTGAGAACCAAATACACTATTATATGATATATTTTACTTCATTCTTTAACTAATTAATGATGTCCAGTCATGTCTATTTCATACTCAAACGAAAATTTGCTCAGTTTCTGCCAATCTACAAACATCTCCTAGAATCTTCTTCACTACAATACTTTGTGTATTTTCTTCCCAGACTCTAAAACAGCCTAATGTATCCTACTTGGCACAATGGCAAGTAAGAATTATTTATTTGTGTGGGTGTGTGTGGTATTGGAGAGGGACATCATGCTTGGGAGGGTGGAGGGACGGCTCAAGAAAAGAAGACCCCTCTATGAGATGGATTGATTCAGTGACTGGGGTGATCCGGATGGGTGTGTCAGAGACAGTGTGATTGGCACAGGATAGAGCAGAGTTTAGGGCTGCTGTACATACGGTGGCTATGAGTTGCAAACGACTCAACAGCACATAACAACAACATATGTGGTGTTTTTTATAATTGTTATGAAATTGTTAAAATTGAGTTGAAATCAATTTCTAAATAACCCTCCAGCTGATTTTCAGAAACTACAAGTCACATCAGAGACTACTAAATTTTCTCCCTCAGAACTTCCGGTGGATTTGAATCATCTCATTCTGGGCTGGCAGTTCAGCCCCTTACTGCTAATACCAGAGGTCCCTGTATAATGTTACTGTTGTTGTTATGCACCATCAAGTCGACTCATAGCTGACCTTCCAGTAAGTTTTCAGTGGGAGTAATTCACTTAGAAAAAGACTGCTCATCTTTCTCCCATGAAACACCTTGTATTTGAGTTTATAGTGTGATTTCTTACCACTAAGGTTCCAGAGCTCATATAGTATAATATTGTTGTTGTTACATACTTTTTAAGTCAGTTAAAACTTCATAACAACAGTATGAATAAAAGATCTCTACTCTGTGTTATCCAATTCTTCCTCCTCATCTCTGATTTATTGGATGAAGGTCATTGTTAGAGTCATTGGTTTAACCCCTCTAGTTGACTATCAAACTCTATTTGCTGACTCTTCACCTTTCCAAGCATGATTTTCTTTCCCAGTGGCTGGCTTCTTCTGAAAACATGCCTAAGGTAAGTGAGATGAAGCTTCACTATCCTTGCCTCCAAGGAACATCCTGGTTGTATTCTCTCCAAGATATATTTAATAGATTAAGAGATATGTGTATTTCGCTGTTTTGCCCATTTAATAACTTCAAAATAGAAAGAACACTCCCCTCCCTTGTTATAAGGGAGAGTGGTTAGCTGTCAGAGACTTATAGTTGGGTTTGTGCCTAAGAAGCATAACATTGGGTGCTAGCTACAGTCCTGGAATAAACAAACCTGATATCTTCAGGTTCTTTCAGTCTCAGTTTCTTCAACTAAATAGGATAAATAAAGAAGTATGATTACTAAGTAAATTAATATCATATTCTGAAGTAATTATTCAATATACAGTTTATGCCAAGACTGGTGCTAAGTATAATGTCAACATTTTGTGATGACTTATAGTTTCACTCTCTGGCAAACGTTCCCATGTTTTTTCAGGTTTATTCTTATTATGCTTCTAAACAAAGAAGAGCTATGATTACATTTTCAGACACATTCCACCTTACTACGTGAGCATTTTTTTGAGATTTCAAATCTCAATTTTTTTAAAAATATTAAACAAATATTCAAAAATACTAAATATAATATTTTTAAAACATAAGTGATATAAATAGTAATGAGTTTGTCTTTCAGGTACCCATGATATATTTTAAGTAGAGTAAATATAATTGTCAAAGTTGTTGAGCAGTTTTGGGTAGAAATTACTGGGAAATTCTTACGAGAACACTTTTTTGTTCTATACATATGACACCTCATTTAGGTATCATTAATTTTGTTTTCTAATGGAAAACCCTAAGGTGCAGAAAATGTAAGCTGTAAAAGCAGTATCTTAAGCCAAATTTAGTATCTTGACCTTACCTGACTGCACAGATCTTCAATATATTATAAATACCCTATTTTTCTGTGGAAATGTAGTGTTTCATTATTATTGTTTTCCTAGTATATATAACATTGGTCACACTCACTAGTCATCTTTTATTGTTTACATAAAGTGCCTTGTGTCTCAGGGTGAAAATGACCATTATATTTATTGACTTTCATTTCATTGACTTACTATATTATGCTGACTGTTCTCAAAACTCCTAGGACAGCATTCTTGTTGGTAAAGTAGAGCCTAGAGTAGACATTTATAGATGTTTGGAAGGAAATCAGAAAGGCAATAACTGCTTTATTAAGTACAAGAGATTACTATACACTGAGTTTAATTAAAACTATGGGAGCTGGTGTGATGGAGAGACTGATAAACTAGATTAGGCTGGTTTTTACAAACTCCACTCCTTTCTTACAGATTACACCCTGAGAACAGGACACTGGCCCTCATATGAAAGGAAATGGCTTGATCTCACAGCTTAACCCTTGCAAGTGCTTTGTGTAACCTAAGAAAGTTTTAATATCATCAGTGCCACCTTCAGGGGCATAAGAGAAACAGCAAATTTCTTTCTGCTCAAATGTTTTTGGAAATAAAGAATGTGTGAGTAGAAATATATGTTAATACGAACTTTTATAAAAGCTATACATGTCTTTCTTCAATATATATTCTTTTCTAAATTTTTAAGTCCACCTCTCATTTTTATTACATTTAAATTAGTAATGAATAATTATTTAAAAGTAAAAATTACAATTTGTACAAAATAAATAAGAAAAGAATTGCAACATTTGTGGAATCAGAGGAAGAGAGTGGTACTAAGAAAATCAGGAGCTATTATATACAGTCATATACAGAGTGATAATTTTTTTACCATAAAAAATTAAGCTTTTCAAACTGAAGCCAGTGCTATACATAAATACCCTTGCATCAACAGTCAGTACCGTATTATCCTGGGAAAGCTTCTAAGAACTGTGTGCCTACTCTTTGGCAGTGTTGCTTGTATTGCTTGTTTATATAATGAATGTTAAAAATGGGCATTTAAGGTTGCACTCTTCTTATCAGACTCACACATGTATCACATTTTCAATTTACACAGGGATCAGTCACTGTAACAATATTGACACAGGGTAGAGTGGCAATCAGCATACAGCATTAGTTTGAAAAAGCTCCCATGATCTCCCTCTGTTCTTGGGGCCCTGAGTTACAAGGTATTTTATGTAAACAATGGAAGATGACTAGTGCGTGTGACCAATGGAGCCCTTAATCCCGCTGCCAGTTCAGAATTTCACACACAAACACACACATTGATAACCTCATAAGTGTATCCAAAACTCTATTTCTTTCAAGTTCATTCTGACTCGTGGAAGATGTGAACCTCCATTGGATTTCTGAGCCTGTAAGTCTTTATAGGAGGAGACTGTTCTCTCTTCTGAGGAGCTACTTGGGGACTCAAACCACTAACCTTTGAGTCAATAACCCAGCATGAAATGCCTTATGCTTCTCTAGTAAATACCAAATTATATGCTATCGATTTGGCACTGAGCCATGATGACTTCATGCATGTCCAAGTAGTGGGGCAACCATAGGGTTCTCAGCGGCCAGTTTTTCTAGCAGTGGTTGGCCAGGCCTTTCCTCCATAGTGCTTCAGACTTCCTGGTAGTAACTACATGTGTTAACTGCACTGACTGGATTACATGTGATTATCTAGTTATTTACAGGTAAGTATATTTGAGGGAGCTCTGGGGCCTAGTGGCAAGAAACTGTGCTGCAAACCAAAAGGCACAAGGTTCAAATCCATCAGCTGTTCTACGATAGAAGGATGAGCAATCTCCTCCCTTGTGATTTACTGCCTCTGAAAACCCACCAAAGGCCACCTATAGTTTGGTTCCAACTCTATGGCACACAACCACAACAAAATGTAATATGTGTGTGTGTGTGTGTGTGTGTGTGTGTGTGTGTTCTAATGCATATGGAGGTATGGATATTTGTACCCCACTCCGTGCTTAGTTATCCGCACAATTCTGTTTCACCAACAGTAAAGGTTATTGGGAATTAGGGAATTTATCTGTATCTAATTGGGCCCTTGTTTGCAGTTTTCTTTTTTAAAAAACTTTTATTCTATGTTGATTGCTTACAAAGTTCATATACATTATGTTTCACACTATTCATCATTCACATATTTTTCATGCAATCATTCCCATGCACTATATTTTATAAAAATAATCACCAATGGACTATGCTCATAATTACTGTGCCTTTTCCCTTCACCCACCAAGTTGTGCAACCCTATGATTTTGCTGTATCCATCCTAACCCCTCTGCTCTAACCCCTTCTCATGTTGGGTTCCCTTACATGTTTTACTAGTTATCCTTCTACTGTTTTCAGCTCTTTTAATGAGTTATCTTGCTTTACATTTCCAACACTACTGGAGGAGTGTGCTATGGTCATTTCCATGTTATAGATGGAAGTAATCCACATGACTCCCATCTTCCTAGTATTTACTCAGCACCTATTATGTGCTCAACAAACTCAACTTATTGTTATCAAGTTGGAACAGATACGTAACTGACCCTCCTGCAGTTTTTCAGAGGCAGGAAATTATACAGCAAACTATTGGTCATCTTTCTTCCATGAGACATGTCTTTGGCTTGGCAGTGTGTCCACCAAAACTCATTCTCTAATGCTTACTAAGTGTGTGAAGTGTGCTCCACAAATTCAACTCATTGCCATTTATTTAGAACCAATTGAAAGCTGGCTCTCCAGTGGATTTCCTGAGCAAATCACACAGAAGAGATTGCCAAGTTTCTCCCCTGAAGAGTAGCTGGTAGATTTGAACCACACTGCCTTTGGGCTGGCTATGAAACTTCTTATTCACTGGAGTGCTTTGTTGTATATTATGAACCAGAAAGTCCAGTGTCTTGAAAGGGGACTCACTTTTGGTTTCTGCCTTCTCAAAGACAGACACAGTTCGGAGAGTGTGATATTTTACAAGGAGCACCCTTGTTGAGGTGAGGCCTGCCTTGTGTGGAGTAGGTGAGGAGTCTGGGCCCCTGTTCAAAGAAGCAAGATGAGGGCTCCCTGGGCTTAGTGTGGTTAGACTCAACCTGGAAGGTATTGGGGAGGCTGAGAAGCTACTGCCTTTGTGATGTTTAGTTATCAGCAGTTTTCCTGGAGAGTCTGTGACTGGAGTGGACTGCTGGGTGCCAATGTGTCCTCTGTTTTGGTGGTATATTGCACTGGGGAAATCTGTTGCCAAGGACCTCTCCAAGGTACTGAGGAGCATTGATGTCATTTTAAAGATTAAAATGTGTCTGATTTAATCTGTGTTCTTTACGATTACTTCTTTTTTTTCCCCTAGTTCAAAAATCTTAATGCTATTGGAATTAAATTTTCACTAAAAGTGATTTATATATTTAATACACTCACAGATAAATACTCATCAGTGTGTTCTTTCAAGCAAGGTTATATCATCTGCATAACACAGGTTTTAGTGAATTTCCTTTCAATCCTGATGCTACATACCTCAACATAGAGTCCAGCTTCTCGAATGCATCTGAATGTTGGACAATGAAAAAGGAAGGATGACAAAAGAGGAGTAAATCCTTTTGACTATGGTGTTGCAAAAGAGTACTGAATATCTCATGAACTCCCAACAGAACAAACAAATATATTTTGCAGAAAGTGTAAGTAGAGTGGTCCTTAGAAGCAAAGATGATGGAACTTCATCACATATTTAAAGCATTTTGTTTGAAGGGGCCAGTCTCTTGGGAGGTCAGTTGGCATGGGGGACCAAATACGTATTTATGAGAACTTAGAATATTCTGCCAATTAAAAGTACTTTTGTCTGTTTGAGGCCTTGGTCACACTGTATTTGAGTGATTCATAGAGGGAGATAAAGGTTTCTTTAAAAAGTATTAAGGAGCTGTGATGCCAGAGTGCATAGCATGTTGCATTGCTAACTAAAGGGCCAGTGGTTGAAATCCATCAGGTGCTCTGAGAAAATAATAATGAGCAGTTGCTATGTGTCAAGCGTGACTGAATAGCACTCCGTTGGTTTTAGTCAAGTCAAAGTATTTTTCATGTCCATTATATACATCTTAAACAGGAAATATGAGTCATAAACTGAGGATTTTGTTTCCTGTCAGAAGTCCAGGCTGGTTAGGTTTAGAAGGGTTCATGGTACTAGGGATATTGTAGCTAATGTTAGACAGATCCTAGCTGAAAGCAGGGAATACCAGAGAAGTGTATATCTGTGTTTCCTTTACTATGAAAAGGTGTTGGACTGTGTGGATCACAACAAACTGTGGCTGACTCTGAGAAGAATGGGAATCCCAGAACATTTGATCGTACTAATGTGAAACCAATACTTGAACCAAGAGGCAGTCATCAGAACAGAGCAAGGAAACACTGCATGGTTCAAAATTGGGAAGGACGTACATCAAGAGTATGTCCTGTCTCCATACCTTTTCAACCTGTATGCAGAACAGATTATCTGGGAGACTGGGCTCTATGAGGAAAAATGTGGCATCAGGATTGGTGGAATATCTATCAATAATCTGCATTATGCAGATGACACAACGTTGCTTGCTGAAACCGAGGAGGACCTGAAGCGCTTGCTGCAGAGGGTCAAGGACTGCAGACTCCAATATGGATTGAGGCTCAATATCAAGAAGATAAAGATTCTCACCACTGGACCAATTGGCAGCATCAGGATGGATGGTGAAGAGACTAAGATTGCTAACAACTTTAGTCTGCTTAGCTCCACAGTCAGAACTCTTGGCACCAGTAGCCAGGAAATTAAAAGGCTTATTGCCATGGGAAAGCCTGAGTGTACCATGGACTGCTAAGAAAACAAATAGATTAATCCGGGAGAGAGTTAAACCGGGCTGCTCCTTGGAGGCAAGGATTCTGAGGCTTAGTCTGACATACTTTGGACACGTTGTAAGGAGGGACCGGTCCTTAGAGAAGGACATCATGCTTGGAAGGGTGGAGGGACAGCGCAGGAGGGGAAGACCCTCTATGAGGTGGATTGATTCAGTGACTGGGGTAATCGGGATGGGCGTGTCAGAGGCAGTGTGATTGGCACAGGATAGAGCAGGGTTTAGGGCTGTTGTACATATAGGGTCGCTATGACTTGAAAGCAACTCAGTGGCACATAACAACAACGAAGTTTTAAGTGTTCTTAAGAGAAAAAACATCCCCTTATAATTTTGTTATACTGAAATATTTCAACTTTACAACTATTGATTGGGTTCTATACACAATGACTCGATAGGTAGAGTACAACTGTATCACATGGTTTTTTAGGCTGTAAATTTTACAAGACCATACTCTTCTTTCTCTAATGGAGTAGCTAGCTGGTTAGTTTGAACCAAATCCTTGAGATTATCAACCAAACATTAAAATCATTATGCCACTAAGGCTTCTTGAAATATTCTATTGCCTAAATATTTCATCAGTTAAAACTTTGCTTTCTTAAGTAGTTTCATTAATAGTATTTGTTGTTGTTATTGTCATGAACTCTAATCCTACTCAATGATTCTCTAATCTCTAAGTGATTTGAACTTCATTCTATCTTGTGCCAACCTCATCATCAATGAAACACTGTGTTGATTATTGTAATCACTGTGTCAACACATTTTGTTGAGGTTATTCCTCTCTTTTGCTGACACTCCACCTTTCTAAGCATGTTGTCCTTCTCCAAGGAATAGCCTTGCCTAGCAACATGCCCAAACTATGTGAGAAAAACTTTTGTCATTTGTCCTTGCCTCCAAGGAGCATTCTGGATGAACTTTCTCCAAAATACACCCATTTGTTCTTTTGATAATCCATGGGATATTCAGAACTCTTCTTCAGCATCACAGCTAAAAGGCATCAAATATCTTTCTGTCATTCATGTTCACTGTCCAGCTCTCAGGTGCATAGTAAGTGATTAAAAAGACCATAGTCTAAATCAGGTACATATCAGTATTCAAATCAATGTCATTGCTCCTCAGTTATTTGAAGAAGTTCATTGCATTGCAATATCTCTCCCAATTTCCTAACCCTGGGTGTTGTTCATGGATTCAAGTAAGATGAAATAATTGACAATTTAAATACCTTTTCCATCTATCACGATGTTGCTTATAGATCCAGTGGTAAAGATGTTTGTCTTCTTGATGCTGATATGCAATCCATATGTTAGGATGTAATCCTTAGACTTTCTTTAGGAAGTGTTTCAAGTCTTCACTTTCAGCAAGCAAGGCTGTGGCATCTGTATAATGCAGATTTTTAATGAATCTTTATCTGAGTCTAATGCCACATTCTTTTTCACAGAGTCAAGTCTCTGGAATGTAACCCTAGTGTGCAGATAGAATAGATATGGAGAAAGGATACAGCTCTGACACACACCTTTGCTTGCTGATTTTAAACTATGGAATGTTCTTTTACTCTGTTAGGACAATAGTTCTTGGTCTAAGTATAGGTTCCTAATGAAAAGTAATCAGTGTCCTACGAACCCCATTCTTAATATTAACTATAATTTGTTATGATCCACATAGTTAAATGCCTTTGCGTAGACAGTAAAACACAAATAGACATTCTTCTGATATTCTCTGCTTTCATCTAAGGTCCATCTAACATCAGCTACAATATCCCTTGTTACCTAGTTACTGTAACAGTCCATTTTATCCAGAGTCTTCTTCTCCTGCATTGTCCCTCCGCCCTTCCAAGCATGATATCCTTCTTCAAGGATTGATCCCTCCTGGCCACATGCCCAAAGTATGTGAGACAGAGCTTCAAAATCCTAATCTCCAAGGAGAATCTTGGCTTCACTCTCTCCAAGACAGCCCTATTTGTTTTAGTTAGCAGTTCATAGTATGTTCAAGACTCTTTTCCAGCACCACAACTTAAAGGCATCGATTCTTCTTCTTTCATTCTTAGTCATTGTTCAGCTTTCTGATGTGTAGTCTAGCAAGTAATTGTAAAGACCATAGCCTTAATAAGGTGCATCTTAGTTTCTAAGTTGACATAGTTGCTCCTCAGTACTCTGGAAAAGTCCCTGACAACAGATTTACCTAATGCAATTAATCTTTTGATTTCTTGACTGTTTGTGCCAAGCTTATGTTTGATAAGTTACACATTCTGTTGGATCACTTTTTCGGGGAATGAGAACAAATACAGATCTCTTCCAGTTAGTTAGCTGAGTAGTGGCCAAATACGTATTTTCATTGGTGACTAGAATGCAAAAGTTAGAAACAAGGGAAAAGTAACAGTAGCCACAAAATATGGTATGGTGGCCTGAGGTTAGACATTGAAATATTGAATTGTGTGTGTTCAATGATTTCTCCATCTCAAATACCTTTTGTTAAAAACACAAAGACAACTTTACACATAGATCTCACCTAATGGACTGCACAGGAATCAGATTGCCTACATTTATGGAAAGAAAAATTAGAGAAGCTCAGTATCAGCAGTCAAAACTAGGCCAGGCAGGTGCTAACCGTGTGAACATACCATCAATTGCTCATGAGCAAGTTCAAATTGAAGCTGTAGAACATTAAAACAAGTCTAAGAAATAAAATAGAACCTTGAGTCAATCCACTTTGAATTTAAAAAATCACCTCTAAAATAGGTTATAGCCATTTAGGTCTAATGATAAAAGACCAGATGAGCTTAGAAGACATTTAAGATATGATCCATGAAGAGAACAAAAGGTTGTTATAGAGATAGAGAAGGAAGAAATGCTCAAAATTGGTGACAAAAACTGAAAATTGCACTAGAGTATAAGGAAGTCAAAACAAAGGCGAGAAATTCAGATAGGTATTTAAAGGTTATAATTTAATAAGTTCCCTTATGACATACTCCTCACTTTCAGCAAGTTAGGTTGTGTTATACGCATACCATAAGTTACTGATGAGTCTTCCTCCAAGTGATCTTGCTCCTAAACTCTTCTACATAGAGTAAAGTTTCTTAAATAATTTGCTCAGCATACAGACTGAATAGGTATGGAGAAAGGATATAAGCCTGAAATACAACTTCTTTAAGTTTAAATCTTCTAGGACCTGAAGCGCTTGCTGCAGAGGGTCAAGGACTGCAGCCTCCAGTATGGATTGAGGCTCAATATCAAGAAGACAAAGATTCTCACCACTGGGCCAATTGGCAGCATC
>NW_006399944.1:4447159-4454726 GCF_000299155.1 Elephantulus edwardii | reverse complement strand
TTAACACTCTTGGTACCAGCAGGCAGATAAATTAAAACATGAAGTGCACTGGGAAAGTCTGCTGACAAAGACCTCTCCAAAGTACTGACGATCAAAGATGTCCGTCTAGAGACTAAGGTGCGCCTGATACAAGCCATAGTCTTGGCAATTACTTGCTATGCATCCAAGAGCTGATCAATGACTAGGGATGATAGAAGAATTGATGCTTTTGAGCTGTGGTGCTGAAGAAGAGTATTGAATACGGACTACTAAGAGAACAAGCAGGCTCATCTCAGATAGGGTAAAACTAGGCTGCTCCTAGAGGCAAGGATTCTGAAGCTTTTCCTGACCTCGTTTGGACATGTTGCAAAGAGTGACCAGTCTTTGGAGAGGGATGTCATGCTTGATAGGGTGGATAGATAGCACAAGAGGGGACGACTCTCAATGAGATGGATTGCTTCAGTGACTGGGGTGATGGCGGTAGGTATGTCAGTGACAATAAGAATGGCACAGGATAGATCAGTTTACAACTTGATGGCATATAACAAAAAAACACATGAGAAGGAATGTGGCATCAAGATTAGAGAAAGACTGATCAACAACCTATGAATCACAGATATCACAACCTTGCTTACTGCAACTGAGGAAGTCCTAAAGCATTTGTTGCAGAAGGTCAAGAACGGTATTGTTCAATATGCATTGAAGCTCAATATCGAGAAGACAAAGATTCTCACCAATGGGCCAATTGGCAGCACCATGATAGATGGAGAAAAGATTGAGGTTGTTAGCAATTACAGCTTGCTCAGCTCTACAAGTAACACTGTTAACACCAGCATTTAAGAAACCAAAACATGAATTTCATTAAGAAAATCTGCTGTCAAGGATCTCTTCAGAATGCTGAAAAGCAACAATTTCAGTCTAGAGACTAAGCTGTGCCTTATCCAGGCCATGGTCTTTGTGATTACTTGTTACACATTAGAGAGCTGGACAATGATTAAGGATGACAGAAAAAGAATTGGTGTCTTTGAGTTGTGGTATTGGAGAATAGTCTTGACCATATCATGGACTACCAAGAAAACAAATACATCTGTCATTGAGTAGGTGAAATCAAGTGTCTTCTTGGAAGCTAAGATTCTGAAACTCTGTCTCACATATTTTGGCCACATAGGCAAAAGAGACCAGTTCTTGGAGAAGAACATCATGCTCAGAAGGAGAGACATATTGTGCAGGAGAAGAAAACCCCAGATGAAATGGATTGTTACAGTAACTGGGACAATGGGGATTGGTGTGTCAGGATTAGTGAGACTGGCTCAGGACAAGGAAGGGTTCAGAGCTGCTGTACATAGGGTTACTATGGGTCATGAGTGACTTGACGGCACATAATACCACCGCCACCAACAACAACAATGTATTTTATAGTTTTGGGTTTTTTCTTCATTTAAGCCTTTTGTTTAGAGTCAACAAAACCTCGTGTAGGGCCTTTGTATTTAAAAGTTGGTTGGTATTATATTTTGAAGGAACAGTCTTCTAAGTGGTACAGCACTCTCCTGTCAATTTGGTGTACTGAGGTAACCTGGGGTTGCTGTGATGCTGAACCTTGTACTATTGGGGTGCCAAATGTCATAACGGTTACTCATGGTGGACACTGTTTGGAGGAGCTTCCAGTTTAAGACAGGCTTGGAAGCAGGAGTGGCATCCACTTCCTAAACAACATGCCTCTGGAAACTCTATGAACTTTGAGAATGATGATAATTATAGAAAGACTTAAGGTCTTTTGTTCACAGGATTGCTATGAGTCTTGCTCGCCTCAATGACAATCAAAAACAACAACAACATAAAACAACTATTAGATAACCATTAAGAAGTAAGTCTGAGAAATAGGAATGTTTTAGTTTTAGTGTACTGTGACTACAAATATCTGCTTACACATTTTATATACATTTGCAATTTTGAAATTTTCTAATTACTCTCTTGAATAAAATAAAAATTTAAGAGTTGTATATCTTTGCTTAATGAGTGTGAAACGAATTTATGTCAAACTGTCTTTATTGTTGCGTACTATCTAGATGGAACTGACTCGTTGTTTGTCTTCTACTGGGATTTCAGAGGCAGTAAATCACACAGGAGTAGGCTGTCCCTCTTTGTTCTGCAAATTAGATGATGATCTATATTGTTCCTTTTGAGTTGGTAGCACAACTCCTTACCTCTGAAGATGTACTTTCTTGGTGATAATTCTCTAAACAAGGTGTTTTTGAGCCTGAGAAAAATTAAGGGAAAATTTCTGCTGCTGCTGCCACCTTGTGGCTTAATATGTGTGAACAAACAAGGAAAGATCATTAAGCCTCAGCATATTAAATATTTCTTCTAGAATTTGGAAGGGGGAAAGAGACAATGAATTAATTAATTAATTGGAAATAAATAAATAATGTTCATAATTTGTATTAGGTATGAAAACCTTATATTCCCATGTCTAAATTCCTATTTATTTATTCACATACTGTTGTGTACCATCAAGTCAGAATCCTCCATAGTTGACACTAAAGGTGTGTTTTCAGTGACACGGGAAGAGATTGTTTATCCTTCTCATCACATATCTTTATTAATATGTAGAATATATGTGGGTTATATAAAAATTTCTAAAACTTTTATTCTGAATAAATATTAGAAACTATTTTTTTAAAAACTGATAAATACGAAAATAAAAAAGGACAAAACCTCATTTCAATTTTTACTACATCAAGATTGACTAGATGTGAAAGAAAACCAGAACATGGTTCTTTTAAGTGTATACAACAGATAATTTTGGGAAATAAATTGTCTTAATTTACATATAATAACTATATGCATAAATACATAATTAGAGAAATAATATTGATATTGATATAAAATCTAAGTGATAAATGCAACTTACATTTGAGCAGCTACTATGTAGAAAGGTATTTTGGAGAAAGACTAAAGAGCAAAACAGTTACCTTAAAGACTTAAGAGTGTCTGACACTCTATTTGCATATATGCGAAAGATTAAAGTGGCTTCATATACATGTAAAAGTTGGACAATGAATAAGGAAAACCAACAAAAAATGGGTGTATTTGAATTGTGTTTGTAAAGAGATTCAGTATATACCATCGACTGTTAAGAGAACAAACATATCTATTTTGAAGAAGTGTAACAAGAATACATAAAAAAAGGATATGAGGCTTTGTCTCACATACTTTAGACATGTTATAGCAAGGGCCAGTCCTTGGAAAAGAACAACATATTTGGAAAAATAAAAAATCTTCACAGAGAGGAAGATCCTCAATGAGATGCATTAATACAGTAATTGTAACAATGAGTTTACTTACAGTTAAGATGATAAGGATGGTTTCTTTCTGTTATATATATTATCTTTATGAGTCATAGTCAATTCACTGGCACTTAAAAACAGTAGCAGTGCATATTTTAGATGTGTTAACACTTTGATCTAAAAATTTCGTTTCTGATTTGTTCATGATTCTAATTTGTATTCTATCAGTATTGGATAGAGTAATGTGCTTCGTTCTTTCAACTCCTAATTCATATTCAATTGAAAAAAATAAATCTGTAAATGTGAGTTTATTTGGATACAGGGTCAAGTTATATTGGATTAGTTGTTGAATTGTTAGTTGCCGTTGAGTCAAATACAACTCATAGATTCAATATGAAAAACATTTCTGAACCTTGTCCTATCCTGTGCCATCCTCAAAATCTCTAACACACTCAACACCAATGCTGCAGTTTCTTTACAAGCATAATGTCATCTCCAAAGAATAGCTTCTTCTAGCAACATGCCCAGGGTTTGTAAAATGAACTTTTATCATCTTTACTTCCAAGGATCACTCTGGCTTCTCCTTTTTCAAGAAATATCCATTTGTTATTTTGGCAGTCTATGGAATCTTCAGCACTCTTCTTCAGCTGCATAGTTCAAGGCATCAATTCTTCTGTCACTTTTAGTCACTGTCAGGCTCTCAGATGCACAGCAGTGACTAAAAAGAACATACCCTGAATCAGGCACATTTTGGTCCTGAAACTTACAGAATTGCTCCTCAATAATTTGGAGAGGTTCTTGACAACAAATTTTCCAGTGCAGTACATCTCCTGACCTCCTGACTGCTAGCACCAAGTGTATTGTTTGTGGATCCAAGTAAGATGAAGTTGTTGATAGGGTGAGTCCTAAATCTGACTAGTCCTAATTTTTAAAAAAAGGACATCTTGGCATAGAAACACACACAAACCAAGGAAAGTTTTAAGATTATTATGAACCACCAACCAGAAACTAGGAATAGAAAAGGAAAGTTTCTTCTCTAAAGCATTCAGAGGGAACATATTTTTACTTAGAGAATAATTTCAGACTTCTGATCTTCAGAAATATAAGAGAATATTGTCTTGTTTTATGGTACCCAGATTGTGACAACTTGTTGAAGCAACTCCAGGAAGAAAATACATTACTTCAGAGAACTTGAAAAAAAAAAACACCAAACCCAAATAAACACAAAAACCCACAAGAGGACAATCATATGTTTACCAAGAGATATATAGAGTTTTTTATATTAATCCTCTTTTTAAAAAATTACAGTAGTTAATTCTCTTAAACAGGTTATTCTTAATAGACCCAGTAGAGAGAAACATGCTGTTTATCTTCACTGTCAAACTGTTGCCCATAGCCAATAGCATATGGAACATGTGAGTGCCTCTGTGTATTCTGCTTGCAAGAATTGACTGGGATACTTATCAAAACTAAATTATATTTTATTCCATTTGTCCTACTAATGTCAATTAAATTTATCACTGGCAATGAATAATTTAAAACCAATTTTAGTGAGAATGTAGTCTAGTAGATTGTTCAGCTTAGCTTTTCTAGACATTGGTTTTACTCTTTACTACCTGGTCAGGTTGTAGTGAGACACCATCTATTTTAGTATGACTCAGCAACTCTATAAACAACACATCTAAACTCTGCCCTTTCCTGAGCCCTCCACCTGATCTCTGATATGTTCAGATCCATTTTTACAGTTACTGTGTCAATCCATCTGGTTGAGGATTTTCTTTTCTTTCTCTGACCCTCCACTTCTCCCAGTATGTTATCTTTTTTCCAAGAATGGGCCATTTTTGATAACATACAAAAGTATATGAGACAAAGTTACATCTTCCTTGCCTCTAAGTATGATTGACTGAGTAGGACCAAAATATTATGTGAAGTGATGGTGGCTCTACCAACGGAACTGAACAGCTTGCTAATAAAGTACACAAAGTAAATAGCATCTTTTGAGTGGGAACCTGAGAAATAAGATCAGTTTCATCTCCTTGCTCATTACATTGAGCAGATACAGAGACAGACAAGGGAATCTTGCTGCTGTCAATAAGGAATGAGCAAACAGTGCAGCGCATCCTTTTCTGCAGTTCTTTTATGAAACAGAGGGAGACTGAGACATAGCAGTAGCAGCAGCATTGGCAAAGTAGTAAAAAAACTAGGAACCGATGTAAGATAGAGCTAAATTAGAATCTGTCCCTACCTACCCCAGGATAGAGGGGAGAACATTCACTTAGACTTACTGACTGAGTGAGTGGACATGGTGTGCAAAATTTAAAAGAGGTGGCAAATTTGAAAAAAAGCTTTGTGTATGAACTTTTTAACTAAACCAGTATGCTGTTCTTGTTGATTGCCTTCAAGTTCATCATGACTCATAGTGACCCTATGAAAAAAAAAGGCCCCTCTACAACTATTGACATTTATCAAAGTTCATAGAGTTTCTGGAGGCACGCTGTTTAGAAAGTGGATGAAACTCCTGCTTCCTAAAACCAGTATAAAATAAAAATTTTGTTTAAAGAAAAAAGAGAGAGAGAGAGAAAGTGCACTTTGTAACACTGGCCCAGAGCCTAGAGGCAGGGTCCAGTGAAGATGACATTTAAAGGAAGGCCTGTCTGTGAGAACATCTGAGAAGAAGCTATCTTAAATAATTTACTCACCTGATTTTAAATTTAGTATTTTCAACAAAGTTAAGGAAAAATTCTGAATAAAATTGTGATGTAACTCAGAAATAAATATCTAGAGATATTGGTCAAATCAGAAAAAACATTTGAAAAGTTGGAGGACAAATGAAATGAAAAGTAAGGAATATGCTGAAGGAATGTTGTCACCAACAACAAAATCGTTACATTTTCTGTGAGTTGTGTGTGACCTTTGCAACAGATTAGTGAACCAGACAATACCTTAGTACAAGTGTGGAAGGGATGGATAGTATTTGAATTGATAGAAGAAGGTACAGCAGAGTAGATGCATGACTGACCTCACAGGAATTATTGGTTTTGTGTTGTTGTAGCTGTTGATGGAGACACAATTCTTAGAGTCGATGGAGATCCCCAGCCTATGCCACGATACTTGCTATACTCTTTACATTGAAAATAAAGGCAGCTAGTAGAATTTTTAAAAGTATTTTTTAGATCGATATGCCAGAGCAGTTCACTAGAAATATTAGATAATTGGATTTTTGTGTAAAACAGTTGATACAAAAATCTCATGTTAGAAAATTTTTGCAAACTGATATTAAAACATTGCACATAGAAAACTGGATGAAAATCCATTGTTGTTGTGTGCTTTCAAATCAGAAACAATGCATAGCTGATTCGCTAGTAGGGTTTCACAGGCAGGAATTCTCATAGGACGATACTACCCATCTTTCTCCCACAGAGCAACTGGTGGATTCGAACCACATGCCATTGCCACTGTGATTGCAGTGCAGCTTATTATCACTATGCCACCCAGATATCCTTAGACTAGTAGCATTCCTTGAAAGAGTAGGGGGAAAATGGGTCTTATTTTAAATTTAGCATTTTCAAGTCTGAGTGAAAAAGTTAAGGAAAAATGCTGAATAAAATTGTGATATAACTAAAAAATAAATATCTAGAGATATTAGTCAAATCAGAAAAACATTTGAAAAGTTGGAATACAAATTAAAAGAAAAGTAAGGAATATGATGAAGGAATATAGTCATCTATAACAAAATCATTACATTTCAGGATTCCAAAAATTTGAATAATAGTTTCCATTCTTATACATAAACTTGGGCAGCTTCAAACCCAAAATTCTTCTTAGGAAACGTACTAACTTAAAAAAAAAAAAGGATTGCTTTTGTAATGTCTTACATTAAAATTGGACTAAAAACTCTCATAATGTCCCAAAAATGATTCAGTAATAAATATTTAATGAGTTATAAAATAAAGATAGTATATAAATACTCCTGTGTATTAATTTATACATGTGTCTGAAGTGCATAAGGGATATCATTGCAAATGTCAGATTGATATTGGCTGCATGCAGAGAATAGCAGAAAGATGTCTGTTTGCGTTTTATTGAATATGCAAAGGCTTTTGACTCTATGAGTCATAAAAATCATTGCTGGCATGGAGAAGAATGAGAATTCCAGAACACTCTCTGCTCATGTTAAACCTATAAAAAGACCAAGATTCTGTTGCATGAATAAAGCAAGAGAACACTGCATAGTTTAAAATCAAGAAGAGTGTGCATACCTATACACTCTCTTTTTAAAATTTATTTTTATTATTATTATT
>NW_006399944.1:4440569-4447059 GCF_000299155.1 Elephantulus edwardii | reverse complement strand
TCTCTCGAAACTAAAGTGCATCTGATACAGGTTGCAGTCACTTGTTATGCATCAGAGAGTTGGACAACGATCAAGGAGGATAGAAGGAGAGTTGATGCCTTTGAGCTGTGATGCTTGAGAACAGTATTGAGAGTACCATGGACTGCTAGGAAAACAAACAGGTTCATTCTGGAAAGGGTTAAACTGGGTGGCCCCTTGGAGGCAAGGATTCTGAGGCTCCGTCTAACACACTTTGGATATGTTGTAAGGAGAAACCAGTCCTTGGAGAAGGACATCATGTTTGGTAGGGTGGAGGGACAGCACAGGAGGGAAGGCCCTCTATGAGGTTTATTGATTCAGTGACTGGGGTCATTAGGATGGAGGTGTCAGAGGCAGTGCGATGGCACAGGACAGAGCAGAGTTTAGGCCTGTTATACATAGGGTTGCTATGAGTCTCAAGCAACTTAATGGCACATAACAACAACAACAAGTTTTCCCTTGCTCTGTTTCTTGCTATAGATATAGGTTTTAAATGAGCACAGTTAAGAATTCTGAAATTCTCATTCTTGTGCTAGCCATAACTTGTTATGATCACAACAGCCAAATGCCTTTACAGGGTCAATAAAGCATAAATAAACATTCTTCTGATATTCTTTACTTTCAGTTAGGATCCACCTGACATCAGCAATGACATTTCTAGTATCATGGCCTTTTCTAAATCCTGCTTGAACTTCTGGCAGTTCCCTATCTATGTACTGTTCTAGTCTATTTTGAAGAATCTTCAGCAGTATTTTGCTTGTAAGTGACATTAATTATATTTTTTATAGTTTCCACATTCAGCAGGATCATCTTTCTTTGGAATGGTAATAAGTATTGTTCTCATCCAGTCATTCAATCAGACAGCTGTCCTTCAATTGTCCTGGCATAGGCTGATGAACATACCCAGGGCTGCATCTGCTAGTTAAAACATAAAGGTATTAAAGCACTTATTGCAAAAGAACAAGTAGTTAATCCTTCAATATGGATTGCATCTCAGCATCAAGAAAACAAGAACTCTCACCATTGGACCAGTAGACAATATCATGATAGATGGAGAAAAGATTAAAGTTGTCAATTATTTCACCTTGCTTGGATCCACAGTCAGCATCTATGGTACCACAGTCAGGAAATCAGATGATGCATATTGCACTGGGAAAGTCCGCTGTCAGGAACATCTCCAAATCATTGAGAAGTAATGATATCAGCTTGAGGACTAAGTTTCATTTAATTTAGGCTATGGTCTTTCTGATAACTTGCTATGCATCTGAGAGCTGAATAATGAGTAAGGATGACAGAAGAAAACTTGATTCCTTTGTGCTGTGTTGTTGGATAAGAATACTGAATATCCATGCCTTGGACTGCCAAAAAAGACCAATCAGATATGCCAAAGAGATGGTACAGCTAGAGTGTTCTGTGGAGGCAAAGTTGATACAGCTTCATCTCACATACGTCAAGCATGTTACTAGAAGAAGCTATTCTTTTGGAGAGAGACATTATACTTGGAAAGGCAGAGAATCCGCGAAAGAGAGAAAGATCCTCAACCAGGAAGACTGACATAGTGACTGTCTCAGTGGGCTCTAGAGTGTAAGGAAGTATGAATGAGGATGACGCAGAATAGGACAAATGTCAAAACTGTTGTTCATAAGACCACTATATGTCCTACTCAACTTGATGGCACCTAACAAACACAAGGTATACTAGGATGACCACTAGCTAAAGGATCTTTAATGTTTTACATTCTAACCAAATTAGAATTTTCAATTATTCCCAAGCCAATCTGGAAAATTTATTTCCATTTCTCTGAACCCTCTTTTGCTTTCAAGTTTACAATTAGGGTTTGATCAGAGAAGAATTACCACACATAAGATTAAAATACAAGACTTTTATGAGGACTGACCTTTCATTATTATAAGAACTCATTAAACTTCTCTGTACCGCTGTTACTTCTCTCACTATAGTAAGGCAAGGATTTGATAAGGGCAAATCGATTTAAGTGTATGATGGACAGAGAGGGATGAGAGAATGAGGTGCAAGGGCAATTGAGTCTGTAAGAATGAACTGGAAACCACAAAGACAATCTACAATATGTTGAATAGAGATTAGGATCTCTAAGGCTGGTCATGTGTTGTCCTGTATTGTCTCCCACAAAGATGATGAGTTAGAGGGCAAGATCAAACATATCACATTTAGCCACAAACTGCCAAATTAGATACTTTTTTTCTGAGTGTTTGCAAAAGATGATAGACTAAGGAATGCTCTCATACAGATAATTACTATCTCTTAAAGAGCACTGGTAGTGTAGTTGTAAGAAGCTGTGCTGAAATTCTAAAGGCATGCTGTTTGAATCCACCAGTTGGTATGTGGGAGAACGATGGGCAATATCCTCCCTTGTGATTTAATGCCTCTGAAAACCCCTGAGAAAGTCAACTATGTGCCATCTGACTCAAAGGCACATAAAAACAACACAACTTTAGTTGACTAAAGAAAATCGAGACAGTTAAAGAAAATGATATATCTCATGAAGTTTCAACTCTTTAACTGGAAAATGGGAAAGAATATATGGAGAGGTTGGAAGAAGAGCCCTGTCTGAATAGAAGTGGAGGCAGCGGAGACAGGTCTCTCCTAGGGTGAGTTATCACATGGCAGCAGTCCTCCATAGTAGCAAGGCAAAGGGACAGCAGAGTGAAGTTTGAAGGAGCAGCTGTGGAGAGTCTTCAGATGCAGAGTTCATAATGCACATGCTCCCCGGACATAGAAGAGCAGAGTCTGCAGCCCAGTGTGGAGGTCAGAGGGAAGTTCAGAAAAAAGTGAGGTCCATTTGTCCACCTAAGGTTTACTGGATAATTAACAACTCAGGCCTGATTAGCTCTTTGAGGAACTTGGGAGCTGACAGAGAAAGGAAGGGTCTCTGATGGAAAATTAAGAGGTTTTGATGGCTAAACATATTAGGTCATTATACATTAAGAGAAATTCCAATGAACATTCCAGGACTGTTTCTCTAAATGTAGATAAAATGTGATTCCTATCATTGGTTTATTTCTATTTTAATTTCTATTTATATAAGGAAACTTGCAGATGAATCTTATAGTTGATTTGCATTTTTAAGTTGTATTTATTTATTATATAACTTCTAAAGACTGCTCATATCCTCAAATGACTCTATATTGTCTTTGATAATAGAAAATAAAATAAACATTTCTTTTTCACTTTCCAGTTTCACTAAATGAGTTATGAATTCTTTCTGAACATAAATATTTGCTACTTTATTCCATGAAATAAACACACTCAAAACCAAGCAACACTGAAGAAGAGAAATAATTCACAACATATTAGATATATGAATGAATCTAAGGACATTATGCTGAATGAAAAAGTCAGTCACAAAAGAAGAAATATTGTAAAAGATCACTATTATAAAAATCTAAGGAGAGGCTTATACATAAGTATAATCATTATTGGATAGTTACCAGCAATGGGAAAAGAGGGGGGAATGCAGTAAAAATTAATAAAAAGATGATAGAAAACTTATTAAGAGGAGTGAATAGGCAATACTTTGTAAGAAAATGATCAGACATTATGAGAATTATAATTAATATTACAAAAAACAAAATGTGCATAAATGAGTGAATGGAAAACCATATGTCTTGGAAATTTCTATTCCAATCACAAAAACAATAAATAAAGGAGAAAAATTAAAATAAAGAAGCTTCAGCTAGGGAGTAGCCATGTAAAAGAAGCTATTGGCCTCTATCCAGAACAAAAAAGTGGGGAGAGCAGTAAAGATTTATAAAAGCAAGTAAGTCCATGGACCATGGACTCATGTAAAACTCAACTTCCATAATCCTAAGATCTCTACCACTGGTGGCCATTGTAACAGGGATCACAACTTGAAGTCCAAGCAAGAGTGGGCAAAAGAGCAGAATAAAACTCAAAAATATAAAAATGACCAGGCTTATTGGCCCAATCAAGATCAGCAGACCCTCTGATACTGTGGCCCTTCGTTACTCTTGGAATCTGGAACAAAATGGTCGCTTGTGGCTCACTTTGCAGCCAAACAATAGACAGACCTATACGCATACAAGGAAGTCCAGTGAATACCACTATCATTCAAATATATGTACCAACAATTGGAGTGAAAGAGGAGGAAATAGAAGATTTCTACCAACTTTTGCAGTCAGAAATTGATCAAACATGCAATCAAGTTGCATTTATAATGGGGGACTGGAACGCAAAAGTTGGGAACAGGGAAGAAGGATCAGTAGCTGGAAAACACAGGCTTGGTGAGAGAAATGAGGCTGGAGATAGTATGATAGAGTTGTGAACAGTCAATGATTTATTCATCGCAAATACCTTTTATAAGAAACATAAACACAAGCTATACACATGGACCTCACCTGATGGAATGCATAGGAATCAAATTGATTACATTTGTGAAAAGACTTGGTGGAGAAGCTCAATATCAGCAGTGAAAACCAGGCCGGATGCTGATTGTGGGACAGACCATCAACTACTCATACGCAAGTTCAAGCTTAAGATGAGGAAAATTACATAAAGTCCATGGGAACCAAAATTTTACCCTAAATCTAACCCACTCGAATTTCAAAATAATCTCAGGAACAGATTTGAGGCCTTGAGCACCAATGAACATAGACCAAATGAGCTCTGGGAGGATATCAAGAAAATCGTCCATGAAGAATGCAAAAGATCATTACAAAGGCTGAAAAAGAAGAAAAGACCAAGATGGATGTCAGATGAGACTCTGAGTATTGCATTAGAACTCCAAGAAGCCAAAGCTAAAGGAAGAAACTAAGAAATCAAAGAGCTGAACGGAAAATTTCAAAAGGCAGCTCAGGAAAACAAAACAAGATACTATAATGAAATGTGCAGAGCTGGAGTCAGAAAATCAAAAGGGCAGAACTCGCTCAGCATTTCTTAAGTTGAAGGAGTTGTAAAACGAATTCAAGCCACCGGTGGCAATATTTAAGGATACTTTGGGTAGAATGTTAAATGATCCAGGAAGTATCAAAAGAAGATGGAAGGAGTACACAGAGTCACTGTATCAGAAGGAATTGGCTGACACAGAGGAATTTCATGAAATAACATATGAGCAAGAGCCTATGGTGATGAAGGAGGAAGTTCAAATTGCTCTGAAGGAATTGGCAAAAAAACAAGGCTCCAGGAGTTGATGGCATACCAATTGACATGTTTCAACAAACAGACACTGCCCTGGATGTGCTCACTAAGTTGTGTCAAGAAATCTGGAGGACAGCGAGCTGGCCAACTGACTGGAAAAGATCAGTATTTGTTTCATTCCAAAGAAAGGTGACCCAACAGAGTGTGGAAATTATCAAACAATATCATTAATATCACATGCAAGCAAGATTCTGCTGAAAAGTATCCAAAAACATTTGGAACAATGTCAACAGAAAACTGTCAGATGTGCAAGCTGGATTTAGAAGAGGTTGTGGTTCTAGAGATATTATAGCAGGGGTTAGATTGATCTTGGCAGAAAGCAAAGAATATCAGAAGAATGTCTGAGTCTTTGCTTCATTGACTATGCAAAGGCTTTTGGCTGTGTGGATCACAACAAGCTGTGGCTGGCTCTGTGAAGAATGGGAATCCAAGAACATTTGATTGTGCTAATATGAAACCTATACTTAGACCAAGAGGCTGTCATCAGAACAGAGCAAGGAGACACTACATGGTTCAAAATCAAGAAGGGGGTCCGTCAGGGATGTATTCTGTCTCCATACCTTTTCAATCTGTATGCAGGACAGATCATCCTAGATGCTGGGCTAAGAGGAATGTGGCATCAGGATTGGTGGAAGAGTTATCAACAACCTGCGTTATGCAGATGACACAACCCTGCTCATTGAAACTGAGGAGGACCTGAAGCGCTTGCTGCAGAAGGTCAAGGACTGCAGCCTCCTATATGGATTGAAGCTCAACATCAAGAAAACAAAGATTCTCACCATTGAGCCAATTGGCAGCATCAGTATGGATGGTGAAGAGATTGAGATAGTTAACAGTTATAGTTTACTTGTCTCCACAGTCAACACTCTTGGTAACAGCAGCCAGGAAATCAAGAGACAAATTGCATTGGGAGAGTCAGCTGTGAGCAACCTCTCAAGAGTACTGAAAAGCAACGATGTCAGGCTGGAGACTGAGTTGCGCTTGATCCAGGCTATAGTCTTTGCAATTATGTGCTATGCATCAGAGAGTTGGACAGTGACTAGGGATGATAGAAAGAGAATCAATGCCTTTGTGCTGTGGTGCTGGAAAAAAGTAGTGAATATACCATGGACTGATAGGAGAACAAACAGGTTTGTCCTCGAAAAGGTGAAGCCGGAATGCTCCTTGGAGTCAAGGGTTCTGAAGCTTCGTCTGACATACTTTGGGCATGTTGCAAGGAGGGACTGGTCCTTGAAGAGGGACATCATGTTTGGAAGAGTAGAGGGGCAGGGCAGGAGAG
>NW_006399944.1:4422353-4440469 GCF_000299155.1 Elephantulus edwardii | reverse complement strand
GCAGAACATCTGGTGGATTCTAACTGCGTACCTGTGGGATTGCAGTGCAGCTTCTTGCCACTAGGCCACCAGAGTTCCCTTTATCTATTCAATCTCTATGCATAACAAATCATTCAAAAACCTAGCTGTGCTATATAAAGAATAATGTGACATTAGGATCTCAGAGGAAGACTTATCAACATAATGTATTATGTGTATTACATAATCTTATATACACAAAGTGAGAAGGACTTGAAACACTTGCTGCAGGTGATTAAAAACTACAGAATTCAGTGTGTTACTTCTCAAAATGAAGAAAACAAAAATCCTCACCTTTGAGCCAATAGGTACATCATGATAGATGGAGAAAAGATAGAAATTGTCAATTATTTTATCTTGCTTGGATAGACCATCAACACCGTTGACACAAGTAACCAGGAAATCAAAAGATGTTTCGGGAAAGTCTACTGTCAAGAACCTCTCCAAACTGCTGAAAAGTATTGACGTCAACTTGGAGACTAAGATGCACCTGATGAAAACCACAATCTTTTCAATTACTTTCCTCTATCGGTAAGAGTTGAACAATGAATGAGAATGGCAGAATAAGAGTCTTTGAGCTATTGATTTTGGAAAAGAGTGTTGAATATCTCATGGACTAATAAAAAGACAAACAGATTTATCTTGGAAAATGTGCAACAGGATGCTCCTTAGAGCAAGAATAATAAAATCTCATCTCAAAAGTCAGGCATGCTGTAAAGAAGGGCCAGGTTTTAGAAGACACCAAGTTTGGAAAGGTAGAGAGAGGGTCAGTGAAGAAACAGAAGACCCTCAGTGACATGAATTGACACAGTGACTGTAATACTAAGCTTGAGTATGTCCAAGATGGTCAGGACAGAACAAGACAAAGCAGGGTTTAGATACACTGTTCACTGGGTCACTATAAGTCATAGTAGCCTCAAAGAAACTAAACAACAATTCTAAAAGTGTCTATGTTTTAGCACTAGAAAGGTGAAAATATAAGCAAAGGATAGAAATGACACTGGCTGTGAAAACTAGATTTTCTAGCGAAGCAGTTAAACTTTGAAGGGTAATGGATTTTTTTTAAATTATGAGATAAGACCATAAAAAAGAAGAAAGTTATTTCATGCAATAATAGCAGGGTGAGCAGAAGTATGGTTGTAAGAAAGTACTGGATATGTTGGTAGAACAGTAGGAAATCCAATTTATCTAGGGAGTAAAATGAGAGAAAATTAATAAAATTTGCAAAGATTAGTTGAAACATATTTATGAAAAAAATTCATAAACTACAATAAGAAATTTGGGGCTAATTTTAAGAAAAGATGAGTCATATTGTGTCAGTCTCCTGCAATAAACCCATTGATAGTTTTCACACACTGAGTAATAACCACATCCTTCACTTTTGGCCATGAGATCTCTTTCATTTTCAGCTGCCTATCTCCCTTAGTATCCTATCGATTTCTGGGGCTTTATTTTTTGTCAATGCCTTCAATGCCGTTTTACTTGCTCCTTCATTGCCATTGGCTCCTGTTCAGATGGTACATCCCGAAGTTTTTTAGTGTCAATCAATTTTTTCTCATACAGTGACTCTGTGTATTCCCTTAATCTTCTTTTGATGCTTTCTGAATCATTCAGTATTGCCCATAGCATCTTTTAATATTGTGACACGAGGCTTAAATTTGTTTTTCAGATATTTTCGCTTGAGAAATGCAGAGTGAGTTCTTCTCTTTTTGCTCTCCAGTTAAAATTCTCTGCATATTTCATGCTTTGTCCTCCCAAGTTGCCCTTTGATATCATCTGTTCAGGTCTTTTACTTCAACATGTTTTCCTTGAGTTTTGACTTCTTAACAGTGCAATATTAAGTCTTTTCTGACATTCATTTAGATTTTTAATTTCTCCTCTGTTTTAATAATGACCTTTCTTCATGGAAGATATCATTGATATCATCCTACACCTCATCTGCTCTTCTATCATTAATGTTTAATGCCTCAAACCTATTTTTAAGATGATCATGAAATTCAGATAGAATTGCTTAAAGATTGTATCTTGATTCCTGTGGACTTTCATTTTCTTTGGTCTCAATTTGAACTTGCATATGAGTAACTGATGATTTGACCCACAATCTGCCCCTGGCCTAGTTTTGACTGCCAATATTGAGCTTCTCCGAAGACTCCTTTCACAAATGTAGTCAGTCTGATTCTTGTGCAGCACATCAGGTAAGATTCATGTGTAAAGTGGACTTTTGTGTCTTTTAGAGAAGCTATTTACAATGAAGAAAACATTGCAAATAAAAAATTCAATCATTCTATTTCCAGCGAAGCCCATATTTTTCAACTCTTGTGCCTTCTTCACCGTTTCATACTTTTTGCCTTCCAGTCACTGTTTAGCATTACTCCTGATTGCATGTTCAGTCAATCTTGGACTGAAAAATTTGGTAAATATTCTCAATTTCTTCCTCTTTGACTCTAGAGGTAAGAGCATGAATAATATTCATGTTAATAGGTCTTTCTTACATGCATATTGATATTATCTTATCACTCATAGCATTGTATTTTAGTCTAGAATTTGATACTTACTTTTTTATAAGAATGCAACATCATTCTTCCTCTTCTTTTCATTCCCTGCATATTATTATATGTGATTATGTGACTCAAAGTGTCCAAAGCTTGTCCATCTCATCTCACTAATGTCTAGTATGTCATTTAATATCCATGTGTTCTATTCATTTTTAGCAATTTCTAGTTTTCAAATGTCCAAGCTATGTGCACTCCGTGTTCTGATTGTTAAACAATGTTTGTTGTTGAGTTTCCTCATTTCAACTGACTTCCAATCTGGGCTCTACCACTACACTGTATATCTATCCAATTTCTTTAGTGGTCATAGGGTTGATTTTCAAAGGCCTGTAATTTAGGAAGTAGATGACCCATCCTGCATCTCAGTCTGTCCTAATCAGGGAGCTCCACAAAAACCCGTCAATGATGGGGAAACCTTCTAACATATGACATACCAGTGGCAAAGATTTCAGAACCACAACAACCACAAATTCTCAAAACTACAAAAATCTCAGTATTGCAAACTGGAAGACAAGTGCTGCACCACTTAGAACAAAACTCTCTCCAAACACAATTAATACTAGGCCTGAAGATTCCAGACCCAAGGTCCCAACCAACTTTTAAATACAAATGCCCACCCACAAGATCCTATTTGCCTAAACAAGAGGCTTTCCAGCCACAGTTGATTGTATATGAAATCAGAAAATGCCAATCTGTTTACATTTGATTGCTAACACAATCAGAAATATCCAAAGAGTTTACACCAGCTTTCAAATAAATAAAACAACTTTATCCTCCAGGATCCAATTGCATCAAGCTGAAGGCCCCAGGGATCAATGGGATACCAATTAACTTGTTTCAATTAACAGATGCAGCCTTCGATGCACTCACTAATTTATGCCAAGAAATTTGGAGTATGGCTGCCTGACCGATGGATTTGAAGAGGTTCATATTTGTTTCCTTTTGCAAGAAAGGTGATCCAACTGAATGTGAAAATTATTAAACAATATCACTGATTTTGCATGCAATCAAAATAATTGCTTATCATTACTAAAAAGTGGCTGGAACAATACATAGACAAGGAAATTCCAGAAGCTCAAACAAGATTTAGAAAGGGCTGTGGCACCAGGGATATCATTGCTGATGTCAGATAGATCCTGGCTGAAAGTAAGGAATACCAGAAGAATGTCTATTTGTGCTTTATCAACTACGCAAAGGCATTTGGCTGTGTGGATCATGACAAGTTGTGGCTGACATTGAGAATAATGGGAATCCCAGAACACTTAATTGTGAACATGTAAACTTATACCTGGATCAAGTGGCTGTTTTGCAAACAGAGCAGGGGAGCATTGCATGATTTGGAGTTGGAAAAGGAGTGTGCCATGGTTGTATTTTCTCTCCATATCTATTCAATTTGTATGCTGAGAAAATTTTCCGAGAAGTTGCGCTCTATAAGGAGTAGTGTGGCATCAAGACTGGAGGGGAAACTCATCAATAAACTGTGTTATGAGAATGACACAACCTTGCTTGCTGAAAGTGAGGAGGATTTGAAGTACTTGTGCAGAATAAAGAATGCAGCCTTCGGTATGGATTGCATTCTTACCTTTGAACCACTGAACCACTGAACCAATAGACAGAATCATGATGGACGGAGAGGCATCAATTCTCCTTCTATCTTCCCTAGTCATTGTCCAACTCTCTGATGCATAACAAATGATTGCAAAGATCATGGCCTGTATCAGACGCACCTTAGTCTCAAGAGTTACACCATTGCTCTTTAGTACTTTGGAGAGATCCCTAATAGCAGATTTTCCCATCACAATACGTCTTTTTACTTCCTGACTGTGGGTGCCAAGAATATCGACTATGGAGCAAAGCAAACTAAAGCTGTGAACAATCTCAGTCTCTTCATCATCCATCCTGATGCTGCCAATTGGTCTAGTGGTGAGAATCTTTGTCTTCTTGATTTTGAGCATCAATCCATATTGAAGGCTGCAGTCCTTGACCCTCTGCAGCAAGCACTTCAGTTCCTCCTCAGTTTCAGCAAGCAGAGTTGTGTCATCTTCATAATGCAAATTGTTGATAGCTCTTCCACCAATCCTGATGCCACATTTCTCCTTGGCAAGAAAAATTTTACCACAGCAATGACGTAGTAGAAGCAGGATGCCTTACAACCTACACAGAGCCAAAGCAAGATGTCACCTCCGCCCTGGCCCCCGAAAAAAAAAATTATGAAACCACAAACGCAAGAAAGTTGCTAAAGTCAGAAAGCCTGATGGAACTTCCTGACGCAGAATTCAAAAGAACAAGGATTGACAATTTTCAATAGGTTAAAGACAAATTTGAAGAATTACAGGATTCTACAAGCAAAAGCCAAGAGGAACTTAAAAAACATTCAAAGGCAATACAGATAAAACAAGTGAGACATTAGAATCTCTGGAAAAACAAGAAATCACAATCCAGATTTTGAGGACCAGTTTCTAAGATACTGTCAACACATTGGAAGGACATATGAGCACAGAACTGAAGAGACGGAACACAAAACCAACAAAATATAAGATAGAGTTTTCAGCACCAATCTGCTAGAACAAAAAGCTTAATTTAAAAAAAAGGAAAACAAAGAAAGCCTAAGAAAAATGTGGGGCACCACATAATCGGAATCCCAGGACAGGAAAAAGGCCCTAAGAGTTGTAGAAGAGTTAATACAAGAAAACTTTACAGGCATTATGAAGAATGAGAGGCTATACAAGAAGCTGAGTGAACCCAGTACAGAATAGACCCTAAAAGAAAAACACCAAGGCAGGTCATAGTCAAACTTACCTGGACCAATAAGGAGATAAGGAGAGAATTCTGAAAGGAGCTAGGGAAGCATGAAGTGTAATCTACAAAACAGAGCAAATAAGATTAATTAACAATTTCTCAAAAGAAAACATGCCAGTAAAAAGACAGTGGGATGATATATCAAATTCTCAAAGAATACAACTGCTAACCAAGAATACCGTATCCAGAAAAACTGTCCATCAAATATGATGGAGAGTTCAAGGCATTATGAGAAAATCAGAAGTTAAAGGAGTTTGTGAAAATAAGACCATTATTGCAAGAAATACTGAAGGAAGTCCTTTTTACAGAGATACCTCAGAAAGCAGGATGGATCAAAGTAATCAATAACACCACCAAAAAGAATTCAGCAAAATGATATCAACAAAACCTTGCTTCCTGTCAATGAAATGGATTGGCAGGGGCATTTTTAATCAGACGATCATATGATCTACTATGCTGGAGATAAGAATGTGAGAAAAAAATAGGGTCACTTTCATAGTTAAAAAGGCCATTTCTAGATCCATCTTGAAATATGATGTTGCGAGTGACAGGATAATATCCATCTGCATGCAAGGAAGTCCAGTGACTACCACTATTCAAATATATACACCAACAACCAGAGACAAAGAAAAGGAAATAGTTCTACAAACTTTTGCAGTGTGAAATCAATCTAACATGTAACCAAGATGCACTAATAATAAAGGGTGCCTGGAAGGTGAAAGTCAGGAACCAGGAAAAAGAATCTATAGTCCGAAAACATGGACTTTGTGACAGAAATGAGGCTGGAGGTAGAATGATATAATTCTGCACAGTCAATAACTTGCTTTGAGGAAAAAACTGCTGTCAGGGATCTTGCCATAGTACTGAAAAGCAAATATGTCAGTCTAGGTACTAAGGTGTGCCTAATCCAGGCCATCACAATTACTTCCTATGCATCAGAGAGCTGGTCAATGACTAAGGATAACAGAAGAAAAATCAATGCCTTTAAGTCATGGTGCTGGAGAAGATTCTTAAACATACCATGGACTGCCAAGAAAATAAATAGGTCTGTCTTGGAGAGGGTTAAACCAAGTCTCTTCTTGAAAGCTCAGATTTTAAAACTCTCTATCACATAATTTGGACATGTGGTCAGGAGACACTGTTCCTTAGAGAAAGGCATCATGCTCGAAAGGGTGAAGGAACAGCACAGAAGAAAAAGACCTCAGATCAGATGGATTGAGACAGTAACTAGGGCAATGGTGGTTGGTAAATTGCAATGAGTGAGACTGGCTCAGAACAGGTCAGGTTTCAGAGCTGCTGTACATAGGATCACTATGGGTCACAAGTGACTCGAGACCACATAACAAGAGCTATAACATATATGGAAATTTGCTGGTACCATCCATTATGAGTCGCACTGCTAACACAAAGATGGTGCCTCACTGGTTGCTCAGATCAGTAGCTTCATGGGAGAAAAATAAGCAACCTCTCCTCTTCATTGCACCTGTATTTTCTCACACTAATGAAACAAATGATAATCACTTTAATATCTGTGTATATCTATTTTTATTGGAGAAAAGAGAGAGAAAAACATCATTAATAATGTGAATTTTTAAAAAAAAATGCATAAAATTAGTTGTCTCAAAATTACATATGTATATAAAATATGGAAGCAGATTTTTATGAAGTCATAGAAGACCCCCACACAATTGAATGAGGGCAAACTCAACGGCAGTGTATGAGTAAGTGATGCGTGTGTGTGTGTGTGTGTGTGTGTGTGTGTGTGAGAGAGAGAGAGAGAGAGAGTGTGTGTCTTCCAATTTTCTTTCTGCTTTCCTGCTGCCCAGTTGTATTCCTTTTATGTAATGGATGAATGATCTGTCTGAGAATAGAGATTGTTACTGTACATAGAACTTATCACCATCACCACAGAAAAGCATCATGAAGACAAATTTGGCTGCTAGAGCCTAAGAAATATATTGTTTATGTGGTACCAGCTGGCAACAGAACAGTTGATAATGAAATGCTGCAAGCTCCAACAAAAGAGAAACTTTAATAAAAATTTATAGGTTACCACTTCACATACCACATTGTCTTCTGCAGTCTTCTCCAATCCTTCACCATCAATATAATAAATCATGACCATTACTACAGTACAGAATAACAAAGAAATATTTAAACAGCATACTTTTCTTATCCAGAATGCCATGTGGTTATACAATGGTGACTAGGGCTAGCTAGTATTGCAAATATATTTACATATTTTATGATATCCATTCAGACCATGTCCAATCAATTAAATATTCAGGATCCCCATTCCTATAATTCTATTATTTTACAAATTAGAGGGACACACAATGGCTCGATAACAAATAAGCATCAAAACATTATTATTATCATTATCATCATCATCATCATTATTATTATGCTGAAAATATTTTAGTGTATCTGAAAGTGTCTCTTTAATCTTTTTGGTACACAGAAGAGTGCATTATATACAAATACATGTTAACTTTGAGCATGTCATCACAAGGGGTCAATTCTTGGAAAAAAGACATCATACTGGGAAAGGTCAGTGAAAATGAGGGAAAACTTTAATAAAACAAATTAATACCCTGACTGTTAAAGTATGGTGGAGACAATAAGGATAGACCATGATAGGATAAAGTTTTAATTTCTTGTTTATGGAGTTTTTATGAGTCGTGCTCGACTGGATGACACCTAATAATAGCAAAGATAAGCATTTGACTGATACTACATGTGAACCATGTTCTTATTTATGTACAAATTTTACTTTAAAGATAGTCTTAAATAACCTGATAACTGCCTGTATACAATATAATGTGACATCATTAATGTCACATGCAAGCAAGATTCTGCTCAAGATTATCCAAAAACTACTGGAATGGTACATCAACAGAGAATACCAGAAGTGCACACTGGGTTTAGAAGGGGTGGTGGTACTTAGGATATTGTAGCTAATTTTAGATGGATCTTGGCTGAAAGCAGGGAATACCAGGGGAATGTCTATTTGTGTTTCATTGACTATGCAAAGGCATTTGACTGTGTGGATCACAACAAACTGTGGCTGACTCTGAGAAGAATGGGAATCCCAGAACACTTGATCATACTAACGTGAAACTTATGCTTGGAGCAGGAAGCAGTCGTCAGAACAGAGCAAGGACACACTACATGGTTCAAAATTGGGAAGGGTGTACACCATGGATGTATCTTATCTCCATACCTTTTTAATCTTTATGCAAAACAGATTATCCAGGAGGCTAGGCTCTATGAGGAGAAATGTGGCATCAGGATTGGAGGAAGACTCATCAACCATCTGTGTTATGCAGATGACATAACCCTGCTTGCCCAAACTGAGGAGGATCTGAATTGCTTACTGTGGAAGGTCAGGGACTGCAACCTTCAATATATATTGAGGCGCAATATCAAGAAACCAAAGATTTTCACCACTGGGCTGATTGGCAGCATCATGATAGATGGTGACGAGATTGAGATTGAGATTGTTCATAGCTTTAGCTTGCTTGACTCCACAATCAACACTCTTGGCACCACCAGCCAGGAAATTAAAATACATATTGAGATGGGAGAGTCTGTGATTAGTGACCTCTCTAAAGTACTGAACAATAACGATGCCAGTCTGGAGACTAAGGTGCTCCTGAAGGAGAATCGATGTATTTGTGCTGTGGTGTTGAGAAGAGTATTAAATATACCATGGACTCCTAAGAAAACAAACAGGTTTGTCCTGGAGAGGGTGAATCCAGTCTGCTCCTTGGAGGCCAGGATTCTGAAGTCCTGTCTGACATACTTTGGACGTGTTGCAAAAAGGAACCAGTCCTCGGAGAGGGACGTCATACTTGGGAGGGTGGCGGGACAGTGCAGGAGAAGAAGACGCTCAATGAGATGGATTGATTCAGTGACTGGGGTAATGGGGATAGGTGTGTCAGAGACAATGAGATTGGCACAGGATAGGGAAGGGTTTAGGGATGTTGTACATAGGGTAGCTATGAGTCACAAGCGACTCGATGGCATATAACAAGAACAGTATCCAAATTGCATATTTCCCTACATTACAGAACATATGTTAAATAATGGGTGACTGCATTTCATCTAAATTTAAACTTAACTGGCAGTTGATGTGGTAAGTTCGTCACAGAGTCAAAAAAAGTCTCCTATTTGTACCTCATACTTGCTGTATTCCCTTTCAAAATTTTAATTCTGTATTTATACTTTTGTATTCCTTTTTTCCAAAAAGAATTCCCCAAGTAATATAAGCATAATATTGTACATTTTATCTACATCTATAATCTACATCAGCCCTTAGCTGTTATCTGCTCCATAAATCTATATATGATATTTCCAGTACCTCTAATTCAAACTACAGCAAGAAAACAGACATCACATAAGTGCAATAAAAAAAATTGGAAGTGATTCTCAGATTAATTGCAAGGGTCTCTTAAATCTCTTCAACAGCTTAAATGCAATGTCAAGTGTTTACAAATATTGCATGCTATTGATTTTAAAATGTAGGCTGTTTATAAAAGGCCATTATTCAGAATATGGTAAATAAACATGCTGTCAGTCATAAAGATTACTTTGTTGTTGTTGTTGATTGTCATAGAGTCACACACGATTCATAGTGTGACCTTATGAACGAAAGTTCTATAACTATTGTTTCTCCAATTCATCGAGTTTCCAGAAGCATATGGTTTAGGAAGTGGATACCACTCCTGCTTCCAAACCTGTCTTAAACTGGGAGCTCCACTGAAACACTGTCCACAACGGGCAACCATTTTGGCGTTTGAGATCCCAATGTTGCAAGGTTGAGCATTACAGCAAATCCAGATTATCTAACAGTAAACTGACAGAAGAGTGTTGCACAATTTATAAGAATGATTCTCCAAAATATAGTAAGATGGGATTAAAATATAATTCCTCAGGACCACCTTTTAAATACAAGGGACATCTGGGAGATCTCTTGTAACTCTAAACAAAAGGCTTAAATAAAATTAAATTTAAACAAATAAATACATAAATAAATCCCACACCAAACATTCCACATTAATCCTCAACCAAAGCAAGATAGTTCATTTTACAGAGTCCGGCCACTTCATCCAGTCTCTAAAATGGAGAGAAGGGCTTGGCCTTAAATGCAAGTGTCCTCCTGCAGGTCTTCTTGACTCTAAACAAGAGGCTTAAATAAAAACAACCGAACAATCCACACAGATCCTCAACCAAAACAAAAGCTCCATCTTACAGACTCTAGCCTTTTAATCCATATCCAGAATGGAGACAAGAGCGTGTCATTATATGTTGTTATTTTTGTTAAGTGCTATCTAGTATGGTCTCTACAAACAAAAGATCTTAACCTTGTTCCATAACTATTGTCCTTTCTTTAAGTTTATAGTTTCCACAGGCTTGTTGAAAAAGTGGATGCTGCTCCTCCTTCCAAGTCTGTCTTAATCTGTAAACTCTACCAAACATTGTTAACCATGTGTAAACATTATGGCACTTGATTGGACCAATGGTACACCGTTCAGTATCACAGCAATCCAAAGTTACCTCAATACAAAGAAATGACCAAACTGTGCTGTACCACCTAGGAGAATGTTCATTTCAATATTTATCATTTTGTTTATTGTCACCATTTTGTCTATGACTCATATTAACCTTACATACAACAGAACAAAATGTTTCATAGTCTCTTGCCATCTATATGATGACTAGCATATCTGATTCTACTGTTAAGACAACGATGTCAATCTATCTCTTTGAGAGTTTCTCATATTTCTGTTGGTACCCTATCATCAATTGGTCCTGTCTGTGATGTGTCCAAGAAAACTTGTCAAAAATGAAGAAATTAATGGAGACAATGATATTAATCATAAATTTTTACCTGGAGGGGAAAAAAATCTTGGGAGACAGAGGAAGAAATTGGGACTAAAGAAAGTTAGTCAGAAAAAAGTTAAAACTGCTCTCTTCTTTAAAGCACTGTCCAGTATAGCTACCTAATACGATATTTAAAGAGTGTCATTTTAGGCCTTCCAATATTCGATGAGTTGTTTCTGTTGTTAAATGCTGTCAAGTCTAATATGACCCATAGCAACTCTGTGAAAAACAGATCTGAATCCCATCCTATCCTGTGCAAGCTTCACATGGCCTGACATTATGGCAGCCACTGTATCAATTCACCTGGTTGAGGGTGTTCCTATCCTCCATTGATCCTCTTACTTTCTGAGCTTCATGCCCCTCTCTCCAAGAAATAGCCCTTCCTTGCAACATTCTCGAAGTATGTGAGGTGAAGTCCTATTATCTTTGCCTACAAAGAGCACTCTGGCTGCACTTTCTCCAAGACATTTTGTTTGTTCTTTTGGCAGTCCATGGAATATGCAGTACTCTTCTCTAACAACACTGCTCAAAGGTATCAATTCTTCTTCTGTCATCCTTATTCATTGTCCAGCTCTCAGATGCTTAGTAAGTGATCAGAAAGACCATGGCTTGAATCACACATCTTTAGTCGTCAAACTGTCATTATATCTCCTCAATATTTAGAAAAAGTCCCTAATTGTAGACTTTCCCAGTGGTATTTGTCTCCTTATTTCCTAACTGCTAGTACCAAGAGTGTTGATTGTCAATCCAAGTAAGATGAAGTTGTTGGCAATTTCAATTCTTTATCCCTCTAACATGATGTTTCCTATAGGTCCAGTGGTGAGAAAATTTATCTTCTTGATATTGAGATGCAATTCATATTGAACACTCTATTTTTTGCTCTTCTGCAACAAGTGCTTCAAGTCTTCCCCACTTTCAACAAACAAGGTTGTGTCGTCTGCATTATGCAGGCTATTGATAAGTCATCCTGCAATTTTGATGCTACATTCTTCCAGAGTCCTATTTTTTTTCATAGTTTGCTCAGGACTGAATAGATATGGAGAGAGACTACAACCTGACACACTACTTTTTACTTTTAAACCCTGAAGTGTTCCCTTGCTCTGTTCACACAACAGCCTCTTACTATACATATAGGTTTAGGATAAGCACAGTTAAGTGTTCTGCAATTCCCACTCTTTCCAATGTTAGCCATAACATGTTATGACCCACACAGTCAAATGCCTTTGCATAGTCAATAAAGCATAAATAGATATTCTTCTGGTATTCTTTACTCTCAGCCAGGATCCATCTGACATCAGCAATGCTATTCCTGATGCCAAGGCCTCTTCTAAATCCTGATTGAGCTTCTGGAAGTTCCCTATTCATGCACTATTCTAGCCATTTCTCAATGATCTTCAGCAGTGTTTTTGCTTGTATGTGATTTTAATACATTGTTTGATAGTTTCCACATTCAGTTGAATCGTCTTTCTTGAGAATGGGAACAAATTCCAATCTGTTGACCGGACAGCTGTCTTCCAAATTCATTCTGACTTAAATGATAATTTAGGAGCAGAAAATCAGTTATATTTTCTCATAATGTGGAAGAAAATCTTAAAGTAGTTAAACATAAATAAAATTTAAATAAGAATATAATATTTAATAAATATAAAATAAAATTGTCCTTGTTTACTACATTGTAGGTAGTGTGGAAGACCAAGGATCCTACTCAAACAGCAATGATATGAAAACTCATGAAAGAAGTAGCTTGTGGAAACTTAAACTAGAGTGATAAGATAGAACTTAATGAGAGATTAGGCTAGATTTTAAGAAAGAAGAAGAAAAGGATAACATCAGTATTTATCCTATTTTGAAAAAACAATGAAAAATAGAGGCAGTAATAAAGAAGAAATGTTACTATTATCCTCATCACATGATTTAATAAAGATCAGAAGAATGGTCAGTCTCGTCCTGTGTGGTTAACTGCCTCTGAAAACCAACTGGTGGGTCAGCTCTGGGTCGGTTCCAACTTGACAGTACACAACAACAGCAACAACAATGGAAATTTACCCCATTCAAGTCACTTCACAATTTGAAGGAGGCAAACATCAGATTGAAGATGACCACAGTATCAGGGAAAAACCTGGAAATATTATTGAAACATAGAGTTCAGTGGTCTTATAAAACTGGAAAATGTAATTAAGTCAAAGTAATCAGAAATTTAGTTGTGATAGCTTTACCAAATTCAGTCAGCTATTTACAAGTGACATAAATTTGTAGTCATTAAAAACATTTAATACAAAGCTTTTGTTTTCATAGACACAAAGATAATTTTTTTTTCCTTTCCATTTTTTTTTCAAATGCTGTGGCAGAACATTTCCTTAGGACAACCCAAATTTGCAAATAGTATGCATCTACACACTTTAGAACTCTGGGGTTTCTTCTACCACTAATCAATAGAACTGAAAGCAGAAGTGGCATCTACTCCTTAAACAACATGCCTCCAGAAACTCTATGAACTTTGATAAATGTTGATAGTTGTAGATGGGCTTCAGCCCTTTTGTTCCTATATAGGGTCGCTATGAGTTGTGCTTAACTTGAAGTCAATAAACAACAACAACAATCAATATAATATTCCACACTTGTTTACTGACTTTGGGTGCAGTGAGATATTGATAGGTGGATATCTCACAGTGTAGAACAGGGTCATCAGCAAAGAAAATGTTCAATATTTTCACCAATCAACTGAATTGACTGCCTGACAATTTGTGAGAAATGATTCCAGCATAACAAGTTATTATGGATAACATTCATACCATTGATTCTATTTGATACTGAAATGCAATGAAAAAGTTTGACAAAACCTATATCACAATTGAGCATGGCAGAGTTCATAAGAGTGGTGTAGAATACAGCAAAGTTTCAATCTATTGTTCATCAGTCCAAGTAAACTCATCACCAGCTAACAACAACAGTATTTTTAAAAAATATTACTCTATTTACAAAATTAAAATACATTGTTTTCAGAATCAACTTCTTTCAATTTCCCTTATCCCCACCCATCAAATTGTACAACTCCATGATTAATCTCCCCTCCCCCTGCACATCCACATCCTTCTCCTTTTATCCTCTCCTACCCCTCTTGCATCCTTATACTCATTCTACAATAATGCTTTTATACAACATTTATCATTGTAGTTCTGTATATCTCATTAATATAAAAGCAAAAATTCTTAACAAAATCCTAGCCAATAGAACCCAAAAGCACATAAAAATTCTCACCATGACCAAGTGGGATTCATAACAGGTATGCAAAGGTAGTTCAACATGAGAAAAACAATCAGTGTAATTCACTATATAACAAAGTAAATAACAAGAACCATATGATCTTAGCAATTGATGCAGAAAAGGCATTTGGCAAAATCTAACACCCCTTCCTGATAAAGACATTCACCAAAATTGTAATAGAAGAAAATTTCCTCAACACAGTGAAAAGTATATATGCAAAACCAAGAGCCAACATCATTCTCAATGTAGAAAGACTAAAAAAACATTTTCCCTGCAAACAGGGACAAAGATACCCACTCTCACCACTTCTTTTCAATATTGTATTGGAAGTGCTTGCTAGGGCAATTCGACAAGAGAAGGAAATAATAGGCAACCAGATCAGCAAAGAGAAGGTTGAACTGTCGCTGTATGCAGATGATATAATAGTTTACACAGAAAACCCCAAAGACTCAACAAGAAAAAAAAAAACTCCAAACCAAAAACTGTTTGAGTTAATAGGTCAGTTTAGTAGAATGAAAGGATATAATATCAATATCCAAAAATCAATAAGATTCCTCTACAGTAACAAAGAGAACTCAGAGAAGGAAATCAAGAAAGCAATATCATTTACAATGTTGTTGTTGTTGTTGTTGTTGTTGTTGTTGTTGTTGTTGTAAAGTGTCATTGAATCATAGACGACTCATAGCAACCCTATGAATGAAAGAACACTTGTATAACTCTCATTGTTTCTCCACATTCATAGAGTTTCAAGAGGCAAGCTATTTCAGAAGTGATGCCACTCCTGTTTCCAAGCTTGTTTTAATCCGGGAGCTCCACCAAACACTATCCACCATGGGTAACCATTATCACATTTGACACATCAGGGTAACAGTGTTTAACATCACAGCAACCACAAGTTACCTCTGTACAGCAAATGGACAGAACAGTATTATAGCCAAGGACAAACTGAGATTCTTGGGAGTGAACTAACTAAAGATACAGAAGACCTATACAAAGGAAACTATAGAGCATTTCTGCAAGACACAATAAAAAACCTAAGGAAATGGGAAAATGTGCCCTGTTCATTGATAGGAAGATTCAATATTGTGAAAATGACAATCCTACCAAAAGCATGGAAATAATTTTCACAAAGGAAGATATTAGAATGGCAAACAAACACATGAAGAAACAGTGTTCCTAGCAGCATTATTCACCATCACAAGAACATGGAAACAGCCCAAATTGTCCAACCACAAACTAATGGATTGAGAACTTATGTTACATTCACACAATGGAATACTATGTAGCACCTAGGATCAATGATTTTGTAAATTATTACCTAACTTGGGAGGTACTAGAGAGCATTATACTGAGTGAAACAACAACAGTATCTTAAGGAATAAAAAGATAAATTCAAAGAAATATCAACATAGGGAATGTATCACCATTAATTTATTAGTTTATTCATATTTTAAAAAGAACTTGAAAAAAATTGTTAGCCATGCAATCCACAAAAATATTTAAAAGCATCCTCGTTCTTACATTAAAATATGAAAAATAAAAAAATACACTCATTATAATATCACATATATCTGCTCTGTGTATATATGTATTTGCTGTTTACTGCCAATTCAGAACCTACCCATAGCTGACTGTCTGGTGAGTTTCCAGAGATAGTTAATCCCATGGGAGAAGATTGCTCATCTTTCTCCTACTGCACAGCTGGTGAGATTTGATCTGCGTACTTTCGGTATTGCAGCACAGCTTCTAAGCAGTAGGCTGCCATGGCTCCCTGTATATGTATTTACATATGCACAAATACAAAGAAAACACATAAAGTGAGAGAAATAATAAAATATCTGAAATCCCAAAACAATAGAAAATTTTAACTTCTCTGTTTTCTGCTTTAAGAACACATCATTAAATATAATTACTGAATATAATATATAAAAAATAAATATAACTCCTGAAGAGAGAAATATTTGCTCTATTTTCATTTCCCTACAGCCAAGTCAAGAAAAGAGAAGAGTGTGACTATTGAATCTGGGTCATAATTTGGAAACTTACATGATAGATAGTGAAGAGATTGAGATTGCTAACAATTTTAGTTTGCTTGGCTCCACAATCAACACTCTTGGCACCATCAGCCAGGAAATTAAAAGATGTATTTGCATTGGGAAAGTCTGCTGTCAGAGACCTCTCCAAAGTACTGAAACGCAACGCTGTCAGTCTGGAGACTAAGCTGTGCTTGATACAGGCCATGGTCTTTGCAATCACTTGCTATGCATCAGAGAGCTAGACAATGATTAGGCATGATAGAAGGAGAATTGATGCCTTTTAGCTGTGGTGTTGAAGTGTTGAAAATACCATGTACTGCTAAGACAATGAACAGGTTAATCCCAGGAAGGGTTAAACCAGACTACTTCTTAGAGGAAAGGATTCTAAAGCTTTGTCTCACATATTTTCGACATGTTACAAGGAGGGGCCAATTCTTGGAGAGGGATGTTATACTTGGGAGGATGGAGGGACAGTGCAAGAGAGGAAGAATCTCGATGAGATTAATTGATTCAGTGACTGGGGTAATAGGAGTTGGTGTGCCAGAGACAATCGGTTTGGCAGGACAGAGCAGGATTTAGGGCTGTTGTACATAGGGTCGCTATGAGTCACAGACGACTTGATGGCACATAACAATAACAACAACAGCAGGGAATCCTATGAGGAAAGAATATGTGATGCCATATTAGAAACCAGTCAGGAAAACAGAGCTAGAATATTGAAACAAGGTGATGACATTTAAAGATTATGTTACAGTGTGTATTATAGCAACAGACAAAGCAGAAGAAAAAAGATGTAGGAGACTATCAGAAAGATGATAAAAAGTGAGTTACTGCTAGAAAATTAGTGAATTACATAAATGTGTCCTGCTGCGAGGGTATATGTTTCGCATTTGATTTGACTTGCTTTGAATTTGGGATTAGTTCTAAGAAAATAAGAAAGAAAAATAGTTGGGTAATACATAAAAAAGTTACACATGGAATTGTCTTAAATCAACAATTTCACTGCCACACATCTATCTAAAAGAATAGAAAGTAAGAACTGAGACAAGAGTTAACAACGTTCATTGCTGCATTATTCATAATGGTCAAAAGATAAAAGCTGCCTACAGAACTATCAGTAGATGAATAGATGAATCAATAGATAATCTGTAGTTGTGCTACATGTTACAAGGCAGATAAATTGGGAAAACACATTTGTCTAAATTAAATGAGTCAGATACAAAAGAAAAAGTATTAATGAAACCTATTTATAAGACATATCTATCCAAAATATATATAGACAAAATTTTATTAATGGTCACTAGGAGTGGTTGAAAAGGAGAAAGAGAAAATTTATTCCTTAAAGTACAGAATTTCTTTCTGGAATGATTCTCCCATAAAAAAGATATATTTTTTTTAATTTAGGTTGTTTATTTTTCATTTCAATGAACATCTACAGAGATTCTGGGATTCCCTTCATTCACTGTTGCACCCTTCTCCCCACACAAACCCCTCCCCCCTCCCCCCCCTTTGCTCCTCTCCTTGAACAGCAAAAGAAAAACTCCCTCATTGGTACACAATC
>NW_006399944.1:4411039-4422253 GCF_000299155.1 Elephantulus edwardii | reverse complement strand
TAAAAATAATGCCCTAAAATATAATACTTTTAGACTATTCTCTCCTCCATGGTGATGATTGCTTAGCATGGTGGACTTCATTAATATTATTGAATTGTATCTATATATATATATATTATTAAATGGTAAAATTTTATTGCATATGTTTACCACAATATTTTTTAAAATGCTAAGCATCAATTTAGTAATAGGAAGGTAATGATGGACTAATAAAACAAAATTAATGTATTACATATACTTCTCAGTTTGGGGCTGTTAATCAAAAGGTTAGCAGTTTGGATTCACCAGCTTCTCCTCAATAGAAAGATTTACAGACTTTGAGACCAGAAGCAGGTTTGCTATGAGTGAAAGTTGACTTTATGTGGGATTCTTCATAGTCTAATGCCAATTGCACGTATTAGAATTTGGTTCTGAGGACATTAATTATCTTGAGTCAAAATAATTGTTCTCATCTGATCAACCCCAGAAATGTTGCTTGCACATAGGACGATCTTGCATATACAACAGTTGACACTGAGATATTAATAAGTATAGCTAAAAATTAATAGCTCATGTTTCAGTGATGCTTAAGTATTAGAGCTTCTTTTTTTTAAATGAAAGGAAAACATGAAAGAGAACAGAAAGAGCAACTGGTAAAACAAAAGATACAAATGTAAAGAAAATGACAGAACAAAAAAGTCTTTTACTAAGAACTATGAATTCATTAGACATTTTGTATTTAACTGGATTTAGGCTTCTAGAATAATAGCATCAATAATGCTATCTTCTCCTTGATTTTTAGTTCCTTACTGTTTCTAGAAAGGTAAGAAAATACTTAAAGATCAAGACTAAACTGAGGACAATTAACACACATATTTCCAGATTCTTAAGGTTTATAAGATCTGGAAAATGTGCAAATATTGGCAATAAGATCAGGAGATCAAAGATGTCTATGGTAACTTCTAGAATTTTCAGTCTTTCTTTTGGCTCAGCAATTAGACAACATATGCCACATTGTGATTAAATCTTACCAGGAGAACCTGTAGCTGTCATACAAACATTCACAAAAACACTTAATGGGCCATACTAAGCTAAGAGTAATTGGATGGTGACTCTTTCCATATGGGCCATCTGCAAACCAGCCAGAGCCCGGAAAGCTGGTGTAGAGCAGATGGTGAGTCTGGTTGTTTTTATGAAGAATGAGTTTTGGCTGATGTGTAATGAACCAGAAAACCTATTTGAAAAGTTATTTGCTATGAAATATAAAAGGCCTAATAACAAAAGATTGGACCAAATAGTTTCAACAAGACCTGCAATCTAACTCTATGCTGAGAAAATGAATAGGGTTGCATCCTGTTACACTATTACCTTCAAAAAAATTGCACACTTAGACATTTTTCAAAGAATAAAGTAGACAACAATAATATTTAGAATACTATACATTTATAAGGGTAGATTTTTTTTCTATCTAGCTATATATTTCTTCTTTATGGGGGCCTTTTTTCACCTTAAGATTGCCAACTAATTCTGAGATAAAATGTAATGTTTCTTACTTACATGAAGATAAACAGTGAGTAAATATGTCCATGCATGTAGCACAGTCAACAAGGGGTACGAACTGTAACTTCTTAAACTAATCATAGCCAAAGTTCTTGGGGGAATGAGCAGCTGGTCCCAATGACACAGGGCCATTGTCTTAGAAACATTAAGGCCAATTAGCAAGCATAATCCACAAAGACAATGTTCTATATTTTGGTCAGTAGACACTGAGATTTTAAAAGCTTGAAAGTAGTCATCTAAGGTCCTACTTCTGGTTTCATCTTGCCCAAAAGAAAAAAGAAAACACATAAAGGAATAATTAGTACTAAGGACTAATAGATCATATGAATCTCAACTTCCATGATGGTGAGACCAGAAGAATTAGCTGGTGCCTTGCTATCTCTTCAGAACACTCTAAAGGAGATCCCAGAACTCACTTCTTAGGTAACGAAACATATAAGATCAAAAGAGAAGCACAAGTATGATGTCCAAAAGGCAAGAAGGAGTAGAATAAGAGTCTTGGTGGAAATGGGAGTCACCAAAAAGAAGTAAGAACAACAAAGTCACATTGTAGTTATAGCCATTAATGCTATAAAACTAAATGTATATGAATTTGGAATTTAAAACCAATTTCTTTCTAAATGTTCAATCAAGTAAACACAAAAATAAGGGCAAGCAATGAACTTATTACTTTTATTTTTTTTATCTACTTCAACTTAATAAAATAAGACAAATATATATTTGAAAATATATATTGGATATTTTGGAAGCAAAAGTGGCATCCACTTCCTAACCAGCATGCCCTCAGAAACTCTAGGAGCTTTGATAAATATTGATAGTTGTAGAGGGCCTTTAGGCCTTTTGTTCATAGGGTCTCTGTGAGTCATGCTTGACTCAAAAGCAATCAACAACAATTGAGGGATAGTAGTATCACATCTTAAGTAGACAATTGATAAGAGTCTCAGAATGAATGGGGAGGGGGGCGATGTGGTCAAAATCTGCTTACCTAGTTACTACATACAGGGGCTGAAGTGGGATGAGATGATAGCTTACATAAAAAGGCTGGAAGAAAACATTAGTGTTAATCGGGATTTCAGAAGCAGTCTGTGGGTTGTGCACTGTTGTTATTAGGTGCTGTCAGTTCAAAAAAGACACATAGGGACCCTATGAACAACAAACTTGAACCTTGTCCTATCCTGTGCCAACTTCACCCTTCTCTATATACACTAGAGCTCATTACAGCAGTTACTGTGTCAATCCCTCTGGCTAGGGGTCTTCTTCTACTTTGTCAATTCTCCACCTTTATAAGCATGTCCTTCTCCAAGGAATAGCCTTTCCTAACAACATTCCTGAAACTTTATTATCTTTGCCTCCAAGGAGTACACTGCCTGCATGTTTGCCAAGACATATTTGTTTGTTTGTTTGTTTGTTTGTTTTGGCAGTTCATGGGATGTTCAGTACTCTTCTCCAACACCACAGCTCAAAGGCATCAATTCTTTTTATGTCGCTTTTATTCATTGTCCAGCTCTCAGATGAATATTGGGTGATCAGAAATCCATGGCCCTAATCAGACACAGTTTAGTCTGCTAGCTGACATGATTACTCCTCAATCATTTGGAGATGTCAATGTCTGCAGACTTTTCTAGTACAATACATCCCTTGTTTGGGCATGTTGTTGTTGTTATGTGTCATCGAGTAGATTGCAATTCATCGCAACCCTACGAACAATAATTCTTAACCCTGCCCTATTCTGCATCTATCTCACTATTTCAAATACCGCTACTTCCTTTACTCCAGTTACTGTATCTGTCCTTCTCATCCAAGATCTTCCTCTCTTGTACTGACCCTAGAATGATTTCCTTCTCCCAGGACTAGTTCTTCTTGGCAACATGCCCGAAGTTTGTGAGACAGTGTTTCAAAATCCTTTCCTTTAAAGGAACAACTTGATTTCACCTTCTCCAGAACAGACTCGTTTGTGCTCTTGGCAATCCATGTTAATACTATTCTCCAGCACCACAACTCAAAGGCCATCAGTTCTTTTTCTGTTATCCTTAGTCATTGAACAGCTAGCTCTCTAGTGCCTAGCAAGTAATTGCAAAGACCATGGCCTGGTTGCTAGTCTGACATTGTAGCTCTTCAACACTCTAGAGAGGTACCTGATAGCAAATTTTTTCAATGCAAATTATCTTCTGATTTTCTGACTGTTGGTCAGAACATGTCAATTGTGAATCAAAAAAAAAAAAAAAGGAAATTGTTAACAACCTTAATCTCTCCTCCATCTGTCGTGGTGCAGCCACTTGTCTCAGTGGTGAGTATCTCTTTTCTTGATGTTGAGATACAATCTATATTGAAGACTTCAGTCCTTGACCTTCTTCAACAAATACTTCAGTTCCTTTTAAGTTTTGGCAAGCAAAGTTTTGTCATCTGTATAACACAGACTGTGATGAGTCTAATCCTGATGCCACATTCTTCCTTATAAAGCCCAGCATCCTAAATAGACTGTTCTGCATATAGCTTGAAAAGGTTTGGAGAAAGAATGCACCCCTGATACACTCTTTTCTTGATTTTGAACCATGTAGTATTTCCTTGCTTTGTTCTGAGGACTGCTTCCTGATCTAAGTATAGGCTTCACATAAGAACAATCAAGTGTCCTCGGATTCCCATTTTTCTCAATGATAGTCAATTTGTTGTGATCCACACAGTCAAATGCCATTACATAGTCAACAAAACACAAATAAACATCTGTTAATCTCTGCTTTCAGCCAAGATTCATATCATAGTAGTAATGATGATGTCCCTAGCACCATGGATATATATAACAATGTAAGAGAGTTGGACAGTGACTAAGGAGGATAGAAGGAGAATTAATGCCTTTGAGTTGTGGTGCTGGAGAAGAGTATTGAGGGTACCATGGACTGATAAGAAAACAATCAGATTCATCCTGGAAAGGATTAAACTGGGCCGCTCCCTGGAGGCAAGGATTCTGAGGTTCCATCTAACATACTTTGGACATGCTGTAAGGAGGGACCAGTCCTTGGAGAGGGACATCATGCTTGGGAGGGTGGAGGGACAGTGCAAGAGAGGAAGGCCCTCTGTGAGGTGGATTGATTCAGTGACTGGGGTAATCAGGATGGGTGTGTCAGAGACAGTGCAGTTGGTACAGGACAGAGCAGAGTTTAGGGCTGTTGTACATAGGGTCGCTATGAGTCGCAAGCGACTCGACAGCACATAACAACAACAACAAGCTATAGAACCTCATTAGGACACTAGTTCTGTTGTTGTTGTTGTTGTTAAATTAACTAGTGTCTACTTGACACAGGAGTAAGGTGGGCAAAGTAGCTAGCCCGTCAAAAGACGACCCACATGACTGATCCTGCGACCTACCAACCATGATCTCAATCTCCCTGCTCCGACAGGGGCACACAAAAAAAGCTATAAAAGCAATAGGGAGGGGGAACTCGAGACTTTTTCCCTTGCCACCCTCTTGCAGAAGGAGAAAGTCTCCACATGTGGATTAATGAACGCTCTTGAAATTTTTCAGATGTGTGATTGGATCTCCTTTGAGGGGCATTTCGTGGGCAGAACAATCATCTCTTATTCATTTCCAGCAGAGAATGTGATATAGCTCTACTATTTATTCTCTGTACAGAAAGTGTTATATTACTACACACTGAGTCTCAAAATTATACATAGCCCAGTAGAATACTTTTAATGAAAGTCAGATAATAATCAGGGTTCAGACAAGCGTTATGAATCTTATTATGCAATTTCTGGAAATAAAATGAGGGTATCAGTGATTAAAGTGAGAAAATTCGGACATTAAAATCTTTTCAGAAATAGTAGTATTTGTTTTGATGGCAACCAGTCTACTTGCTTTCATAAAATATAAACCTTTATTAAAGTGAGTAAAACACAAACTGAAGTAATAATAAATAACATTTCAGAAAATTATTGCATTATCAAAATATGTATTCATGAGGCATCAGTGAAAACAAATGCAGTAGAATTGATGATGGATATTTTGTGATATCATCTATTTACAATTAGAGTCATTTGTGGGCAAGGGTGGGAGTGTGATTACCAAGGTAAACAATAGCATAAAATGTTTTTTCTTTGCTCAATATTTTTATCCACTTAAAATGTGTTCAGAATAAATTTCAAGAGCAACTTTGAAGAATAGTGTAAAGAGTACAAAAATCAGCATATGGGACAGAGAAAGGAAAGCCTCCATCAAAGTTATTCTTTGAAAATAATGGAGTAGTTTATAGACTGACTAATTGTATGATAATTTTATCTGATTCTGAATGAGCATATTATAGTTTATATGAATATGAATACTCTTTTACCTATAAAATATAATCTTTTGTCATTGTGTACCATAGAGCTTAAACCAACCCATAGCTGACCCTCCAATGGGTTCTTAGAGGCAATACATTCCACAGGAGGAGATTGTCCATCCTCCTCTTATGGAGCAGCTAGTGGATTTGTGTACTTTTGCATTGGCAGCATAATTTCTTATTGATAAGCCAGAGTTCCCTATAAAATATAACTTAAACAGAACTAATCATGACAGAAACTAATATTTCCTCTTCTGATGTTCTCAATTAGTCTTTCCCACAAGATTCACTCTTCACCCTTTTTTTGACTTTGCTGTGACCTAAGAGGATAAACTGTAGAATGGATCAACAGAGCTCCTTTACCCTTTTGATTTCTTCTTGGGTTGATACCTGCAGGGTGCAAATGGTAAATGTATGTTCTTGGCTGTTATTCAAAAGTTTAGAGGTTTGTTGTCTCAAAAAGAAAGCTTGGAGATCTACTTCCAAAAAAACCAGCATGGAAAACAGTGAAGAATAGTTCTACCTTAACACACATATAGAGTTGACGTAAGTTAGTGTTGCAGACTGGGGTAAATTATTTTTATAATTATTAATAATTAGACAGACAACCAGTAATGTGATAAAACAGAGAGCATAAAACAGGGGGCCAGCAGTTCTCCACTGAAGACTCCCATTCCAGCTTGCCTGTACCTTTATTGAAAATTATCAGGAAGTAAATCACAAAGAGAATTCAATGCAAATGAAGCCAAACTCTTTCCATTGAAAACCTTCCACTGGACTCAGGAGGGAGGGGGTCATCAAATACAAGAATCTGGTAAACCTTTAAGGATTGCCTTTGTGCCTCAGGGTGCATTCTAGCTTGAACCGCTCCTCCCCCACATCCTGAGATAGCATTCAGTTTATTACAAGTATTTAGTATTGGCTTCCCATAAGTTAGAATCAACTTGAGAGAAACTGGTTTCTACCTGAGTTTAATCAATAAGGATATAACTAGGAAATAAGGCAGGAAAAGCCATGCTTATTCACCAATTCCATTATTACTTCACCATAGTCCTCTATTACTTCAGTTATTCGTGAGAATTCCATTTCCTATAGCGATCACCCCACAAGGCTCAAGAACACTGTCCCACCCCTTCTTCAAAAGACTTTTGTAGGAATGGTTTCCCATTGCATTTAGGGCTTAGATATTTGCCTGTTGTTCTTAATGTTGTGCACCTTACTGTTGTGGATGCAAACCTTCTATTATGTATTGTTGTTGTTGTTGTGTACCATCAATTTGGGATCCACTCATAGCTGACCCTTTGATGAGTTTTCAGAGGCAGTTAATAGCACACGAGGAAATTGCCCATCCTTCTCCCGTGGAGCAGCTGATGCCCTCAAATCATGCACCTTCAGGATTGAAGCTCAGCTTCTTGCCACTGAGACTTAATTTATACATGCTCCACCTTGTTAATGAGGTTCAAAGATGTCATCAGGGATTTTTCAAAACACCCATTTACCATGACAAAGTCACCTATCCATCTAAGGTGTTCTTAGTCTATAGCTCTTTCCTTCACACCACATTGTTTTCATCTCTTCATACTTCCATTAATCACTAGGAAATTTAAGTTATCAATATTCCCAGCCTAGAAAACTATACTAAATTTATTACATTTTTTGAAAGTCTTTGAGGTTTTTAAGAGATTATATATGATTTCACATGCAAGCAAGATTTTACTGAAGATTATCCAAAAACGACTGGAACAGCACATTAACAGAGAACTACCAGAAGACCAGGGTGGTTTCAGAAGGGGTCGTGGTACTAGAGATATTGTAGCTGATGTTAGATGGATCTTGGCTGAAAGCAGGGAATACTAGAGGAATGTCTATCTGTGTTTCATTGACTATGCAAAGGTATTGGACTGTGTAGATCATAACAAACTGTGGCTGACTCTGAGAAGAATGGGAATCCCAGAACACTTGATCATTCTAATGCGAAACTTATACTTGGACCAGGAGACAGTTGTCAGAACAGAGCAAGGGAACATGGCATGGTTCAAAATTGGGAAGGGCGTATGCCAGGGATGCATCCTATCTCCATACCTTTTCAACCTATATGCAGAACAGATTATCCAGGAGACTGGGCTCTATGAGGAGAAATGTGGGGTCAAGATTGGTGGACGATTTATCAACAATCTGCGTTATGCGGATGACACAACCCTGCTTGCTGAAACTGAGGAGGACCTGAAGCGCCTACTACAGAGTGTCAAGGACTGCAGCCTACAATATGGATTGAGGCTCAATGTCAAGAAGACAAAAATTCTCACCACTGGACCAATTGGCAGCAATAGGATGGATGGTGAAGAGATTGAGATTGTACACAGCTTTAGTTTGCTTGGCTCCATAGTCAACAGTCTTGGCACCAGCAGCCAGGAAATTAAAAGGCGCATTGCCATGGGAAAGTCTGCTGTTAGGGACCTCTCCAAAGTGCTGAAGAGCAATGGTGTCTCTCTGGAGACTAAGGTGAGTCCGATACAGGCCATGGTCTTCGCAATCACCTGTTATGCATCAGAGAGTTGGACAATGACCAAGGAGGATAGAAGGAGAATTGATGCCTTTGAGCTGTGGTGCTGGAGAAGAGTATTGAGAATACCATGGACTGCTAGGAAAACAACCAGATTTGTCCTGGAGAGGGTTAAACCGGGTGGCTCCTTGGAGGCAAGGATTCTGAGGCTCCGTCTAACATACTTTGGACATGTTGTGAGGAGAGAAGGGTCCTTAGAGAGGGACATCATGCTTGGGAGGGTGGAGGGACGGCGCAGGAGAGGAAGGCCCTCTATGAGGTGGATTGATTCAGTGACTGGGATAATTGGGATGGGAGTGTCAGAGACAGTGCGATTGGCACAGGACAGAGTGGAGTTTAGGGCTGTTGTACATAGGGTCGCTATGAGTCGCAGGCGACTTGACGGCACATAACAACAACAACAACAATACATGATACTTATTAAAGCATTTCTACTCTGTTCACTTTTTAAATATATTAGAAATTCATGCTTATTAAAATATTTCCCCATAACGTTCATAATTCTTCTAACTAAATTTAGGGTCCAAAAGTTGACTTCTGAGGGGAAGAGGACTTATAAAGTAGTTTTGTATGCCATCGAGTTGCCTATGACTCATAGCAAACCTTCATACAACAGCTCTGAAACCTGCTCTATCTTGAGCCAACTTATTGTCTCTGACACACTTATTACCCCAATCACAGAGTCATCCATCTCATCTTGAGTCTTCCTCTCTTGCATTGTCCTTCCTCCCTTCCAAGTAAGATTTCCCTCTCCAAGGAGTAGTCACTCCTAGCAACATGTCCAAATTATATCAGATGGAGCTTCAAAATACTTGCTTCCAAGGAGCAGCTGAGCAGTCCATGGTATACTCAATGACCACAATTCAAAGCTCCCAAACTTATGTAGGCTTGAAAATGAAGCACAAGAAACTAACTATTGCAAAGTGGATTTCACTAAAGCAGACAGACATTACAAGTTTTTTTTTCTTATTTATCTATTTGAATTTCTGTTATTCATTACTTTTCTGTCTGTGAATTTCATCACTTTATTTTTTTAAATATGTTACTGCATTTACACGAAGGTGATTTTCAGAGAAGAGAAGTTAGGGAAATTTTGTGCCAACACATTAAAAATAGACATGTTTGAAGGATTCTACTATACAAATCTTCAAAAGAATTATTGAAATTGTTTACATATATCACACCCACCTGATGGAATGAATGGTCATTTGTAAAATTCACATGGACATTAAGAAACACCGTAGAGATTACAGTTGTTGAGTTTTCAAGTTATTATAATGATACGCAGTAAGTATATTTTCTCTAAGCTCAAATTGATTTTTAAATAATCAATATGCCTTGGAACAATTTATGTATATTGATACGCTACTAACAAAGAAACTCAGAATTCTCCATAACTCCAAGTAATCTCTAAGTACACTCATTATTTCAGAAAGCAATTATATTCAGATACAGTTTTTAAAAATCTCTTATTCTTTAAACTTTCACTACCCTTTATATGAAATAAGCAAATTAAATAAACTCCAATACCACAACATCCCTGACTATATTTATTCACTATCCAAATACTAATCATATAAGTCCAGAAATGAGATAAATTTTTTTTTAAAAAGTCAAAAATACTCTTACTGACATGAAGTGGGAGTCAACATATAATTAGCATCAAGCTAGTTGAGACGTTAAATGCATGAAAAGGGACTGCCCATCTTTTCTCCATGAAGCAGTTAATGTATTCAAACAGTAGAGTTGACAGAGCAATTTCTAATGAGATAGAGTTAAATTTGATAGATATAAAAATATTAGGAAAGTGGAAAACCAGATAACAAAAAATAAATATTCACATTCCATCAAATTTATAGAGAAGGAAGAAATATCATACAGGTGAAACACAACTTTGCAGAGTTGTTCCTCACAATTCTACCTTCCATCTCTCAGTTTATCATAATGTAGTGCTATGTGTGTATTGCTTTAATGCCAGAAATCAAGCCCTATAGCTACAGAAAAATAGAACCTATAACAAAATGTGACTGACTCTGAGAAGAATAGGAATCCCAGAACACTTGATCCACTTGATCCACTTGATCGTGCTAATGTGAAACTTATACTTGAACCAAGAGGCAGTTGTCAGAACAGAGCAAGGAAACACTGCATGGTTCAAAAATGGGAAGGATATATGCCAGGGATGTGTACTGTCTCCATACCTTTTCAACCTGTATGCAGAACAGATCATCCGGGAGGCTGGGCTCTATGAGGAGAAATGCAGCATCAGGATTGGTGGAAGATCTACCAACAATCTGCGTTATGCAGATGACACAAGCCTGTTTGCTGAAACTGAGGAGGATCAGGAGCGCTTGATGCTGAGGGGCAAGGACTGCAGCCTTCAATATGGATTGAGGTTCAATGTCAAGAAGACAAAGATTCTCACCACTGGACCAATTGGCAGCATCAGGATGGATGGTGAAGAGATTGAGATTGTTTTAGCTTTAGTCTTCTTGGCTCCACAATCAAAACTCTTGGAACCAGCAGCCAGGAAATTAAAAGACGTATTGCAATGGGAAAGTCTGCTGTCAGGGACCTCTCTAAAGTACTCAAGAGCAATGGTGTGTCTTTGAAGACTAAGGTGGGTCTGGTACAGGCCATGGTCTTTGCAATCACATGTTATGCGTCAGAGAGCTGGACAATGACCAGAGAGGATAGAAGGAGAATTGATGCTTTTGAGCTTTGGTGTTGGAGAAGAGTGTTGAGGGTACCATGGACTGCTAAGAAAACAAACAGATTCATCCTAGAGAGGGTTAA
>NW_006399944.1:4394777-4398434 GCF_000299155.1 Elephantulus edwardii | reverse complement strand
TGTGTCAGAGGCGGTGCGGTTGGCGCAGGATAGAGCAGGGTTTAGGGCTGTTGTGCATAGGGTCGCTATGAGTCGGAAATGATTCGACGGCACATAACAACAACAACAACAACAACACACCATTCCCTAATTACTGTATCAATCCATCTCATGGATTGAAGAGGGGTGTTCTTCTCCTGCACTGTGCCTCCACCCTTAGGAGCATGATATCCTTCTCCAAGGATCAATCCCTCCTGGCCACTTGCTCAAAGTACATAAGATGGAGCTTCAAAATCCTAGCCTCCAAGGAGAAACTTGGTTTTGCCCTCTCCAAGACAGACCTACTTGTTTTCTTGGCAGTCCATGATATGTTCAAGTACCAGTACCACAACTCAAAGGCATCAATTTTTCTTCCTTCATCCTTAGTCACTGTCCAGTTCTCCAATGTATAGCAAGTAATTATGATGTGTGGTTACCTAATTTTATTTTAAGTAATAAAGAATTTCTCTGCATAGTCTTAAAGAAAATATCCAGGCAAATCAAGTTTATCCTTGAAACTTATCTTATTTTGAAATAGTCTACAAAACATGACATGTCTCTTTTAATCCTGCAAAAATCTCATCTTTCTAATATGCTTCCAACGTTTATATCTTTCCTACTACACTACAAACTATATGGACTTGGAACCTCACTAAAGCTTCCATATTCTTTATGGACCTTTGAGTCAGCCTTCACCCAAAGGAGTCTAACTGCTGTTTATAAACTATAATCCCTTCCAAGAGGCAGTAAATAAAGCCATCATCACCCCTTTTCCACAGACAACAGTTAGAGTTCCCATCCAGAAGAGGTTGCAAGTCCCAGAGCAAGAAGAAGCCTTCCACATTACGGCTTTGCAACAAAAATAGAAATTATTTACCTTATGCTCTTAAGTTTGGTTTTTTAATTGAGATTTTAATGAAAGTTTAAAAAGTATTTGGGTTTCCAATTGTTCATTGTCACACATTTTTCTCTCAGCTCCCCTTTCCCCCCAGATTGTTTTTTCCTTTGGAAATAAAGTTCTTTCATTATTATACAGACCCCGCCCCACCCCAACCCCAGACCACTTTACTAAGCAGCTCTTCTTCTGAACTCTTATCATGTCAATAATACCTAATCATATACTCCTTTTATAAAATCTTTTCCCTCGTCTGTTTCAATGCCACATAGATTATTTATCCCCTTTTCTTAGTTTCTCTCCAACCCCCATGTCAGGCCTGTTTTATAAAAGTGGGTTTATAATATATTTGACTTCTTGTGGCTGAGATAGTTCACCCATTATAATGTCCTCCAGGGTCACCCGTTTTATATAATAATTCATGAGTTCCTTGTTTTTCAAGGCAGTAGAGTATTCCATTGTGTGAATATACCACAGTTTCTCTACCTATTCATTTGTTGATGGGCACTTGAGTTGTTTCCAACACTTTGCTATTGTGAACAAAGCTGCAAAAAACATGGGTGTGCAAAAATCTGCTTGGTTGGCATCGACGGTTTCTTTAGGCTGTATTCCCAGTAGTGGAATTGCTGAGTCAAATAGTATTTCTATTTCCAACTTTTTGAGAAAGTGTCATACTGCCTTCCAAAGTGGTTGCACCATTTTACACTCCTCCCAACAGTGAATAAGGGTTCTAGTTTCTCTGCAACCTTGCCAGTATTTATTATTTGGTGTTTTGTTAAATTTTGCTGTTCTTACAGGGTTGAGATGCTATCTCATAGATATTTTGATTTGCATCTCTCTTAAAGCTAGGGATTTTGAACATTTCCCCATGTGTTTGTAATCTGAATGTCTTCTTTGGTGAGGTGTCTGTTCATATCCTGTGCCAATTTTGCAATTGGGTTGTTTACCTTTCTCTTGTTGTGGTGCTCGAAGATTCTATAAATTCTAGATATAAGTCCATTATCAGACATGTCATTACCAGATATTTTTTCCCCAGTCTGTGTCTTCCCTTGTTATTCTTAGAAGGTCTCATTCATCTATGTTATCCTCTCCTGGTCTCAGGTTTTTCAAGATGCTTGGAAGACTGTTCATGTTGTGGATTAGGACTTCTAGGGCTCTTCCAAGCTTTTTCTAATGACATTTATAGTGCTTGGTTTTAATCCAAGATCCTTGATCCACTCTGATTTGCTTTTTGTGTATAGAGTGAGGTGTGGGTCTTGCATGAGTTTTCTGCAGATGGTTTTCTAATTTTGCCAACACCATTTGTTAAAATGGCTGTCGTTTACCCACTAAATTGATTGCATCTGCTTGTCAAAATCAGTTGACCATATATAGATGGGCTGATCTTTGAGTTCTCAGTTCTATTTCATTGATCTATGTGTCTGTCATTGTATCAGTACCATGATGCTGTCTTGACCACTATGCCAGTGTAGTAGGATTTGAAATCAGGGAGTGAGATGCCTCCTACCTTGTTTCTCTTTTTAAGGAGTGCTTCGCTTATTGGGGGACTCTTTCCATTCCAAATGACATTGGAAATTGCCTTTTCCATCTCTTAAGAGAATGAAATTGGTATAGCTATAGGGATTGCATTGAGCATGTAGATTGCCTTGGGTAGTATTGCCATTTTCACAGAATGGAGTCTTCTTTTCCATGAAAAAGGTATATTCTTCCATTTCTCCAGGTCTCTTATTGTTTCTTTTGTAATGTTTGCAATTTTCTTTGAATAGATTCTTTGTGCTTTTGGTTAGGTTTACTCCAAGTATTTAATCTTGTGATTAGCTACTGTGTTGGGGACCGTTTTTCCTAGCTCGAGTTCTGCGTTCTTTTTGTCACTGTAGAGAAATCCAACTGATTTTTGTATGTTAATCTTGTATCCTGCCACGTTGCTGAATTAGCCAACTATGTCCAATAGTTTTCTTGCTGAGTCTTTAGTGTTTTCAAAATATACTAACATATCATCTGTATGTAGAGATAATTTTACTTCCTCTTCACCAATTTGGATATCAGATCACCTCTGTAAGAATAGCAAAACTTAACAGAACAGCAAGTAACAAATGCTGGTAAGGTTGTGGAGAAACTGGAACACTTACTCATTGTTGGTGGAAGTGTAAAATGGTGTAACCACTGTGGAAAGCACTTTCAAAAAGTTGAAAATAGAGATACTATTTGACCCAGCAATTCCACTACTGAGAATATACCCCAAAGAGACCATAACTGCCACCCAAGCTGATATATGCACACCCATGTTTACTGCAGCTTTGTTCACAATAGATAGGAGGTGGAAACAACCTAAGTGCCCATCAATAAATGAATGGATAGAGATGCTGTGGTATATTCACACAATGGAATACTATGCTGATTTAAAAAAAACAAGGAACTCATTCTATATTATTCAAAATGGGTGAACCTGGAGGACATTATGCTAAGTGAAATATCTCAGTCACAAAAGGACAAATACTACATAGTACCACTGCTATAAAACAGGACTGACATCAGGGTTGGGGGCAGACTGAGAAAGATGGGATAAATAATGTATACTTCATTGAAACAGATAAGGGAGAAACCTGTTTAAAAGGGTTATGTGATTAGGTATTATTGTCATGACAGGAGTCCAGAAATAAGGCTGCATAGTGGAGTGGACTTAGGGGGAGAGATTGTAAAACAATGAAATAATTTTTTTTTTTTACTTTTCAAAGAGAAGAGTG
>NW_006399944.1:4389368-4394677 GCF_000299155.1 Elephantulus edwardii | reverse complement strand
CTGACATACTTTGGTCATGTTGTAAGGAGAGACCGGTCCTTGGAGAAGGACATCATGCTTGGGAGATTGGAGGGCAGGCACAGGAGGGGAAGGCCCTCTGGGACGTGGATTGATTTGGTGACTGGGGCAATTGGGATGAGTGTGTCAGAGACAATGAGATTGGCACAGACAGAGCAGAGTTTAGGCTTGTTATACATAGGGTCGCTATTAGTCACAAGCAACTCGACTGAAGATACAACAACAACAACATGCCAATCACTGACCTTCCACTCCTGCAGACATGTAAGAACTTCAGAAATAATCTTTAAGCTGCTACTCCCCAAATTTAAAGGTAAATAAATGTTGATAGATGTGATCTATCAGAACAAATGCCTTTTCCTTTCATGTCTAGCTGCCTCAGTCAGACATCTTTCGTATTTGTGGTGTCTTGAAATACTATTTCATGTTTTTCTGCTGAAAATACTTTGACCTGGCCCACCTGTCTACTTCTCTTTCTACTTTTCTTGAGGAAGGAAGTTAGGCCTTATATGACTAATAGGAACTTCTCAGTGGATTACACTTCTAAGTGGCTCCCAAGGAATAGGCCAAGTCTGTCAAATCTTATATATATCAACGTGGTCGTGCAAGATGGGTAGTTTTTAGCAGAGCTTTCATCCTAAAACAGAAGAGAAGATGCCTTCATGATCTACTTCTAAAAATAAGTTCTTGAAAATTTTATGAATCACAACAGAACAACTGTCTACCTCACTTACTTTGGTCACTTCATCAAGAGGGATCAATCACTATGAGACAACATCGTCTTTGGTGAAAAAGAGGGTGAATATGAAGAGAAGCTTAATGAAATAAACTGGTACAAAACCTGCTAGAATCCTGACGATGAAGCTTGACAAGGCCATCTTTCATTTGATTGTGGTCAGGAGCCAAAGTCAAGTGGTTTTCTATCCATCTACATTAATTAAAAAGAAACAAACGATAATTTCCTACATTTTCCTATTATATGTCTCTTCTGTCAAGATTAAATATGGCTTAAAATATCTGGTCATTTCCTTCATAGATGTTTAATGATTAACAGTTTGGTTGTTGTTATTGTTGCTATTATGTGCCATTAAGTGGGAACAGACTCATTGTTGACCCTCCAGTGGGTTTTTCAGAAGATGTCAATCACATGGGAGGAGATTGTACATCTTCCTCCTAAGGAAAGTTGATAAATTAAAATTATCTTTCTTTCTTTGGCAGGACAGCTTACCCATAATGCCACCTCTTTAACAGCTTTAGTCTCACTTAATATATTCTAGACACAGTTTTAATACATCACAGACAAGTTAAAGTAAATAGAACATACACAGAAATAATGTATAAAGACATAATTTTCAGTAACCTTTTCCTTCTCTACTTTCATTAAAAGCTTCTATGCTAAATTATGGAAAATTTTTAATTCTCATTGTAGAACTGTGAAAGACTCAAGTACAATTACACTTTGACAGAAACTCATTTACTTCCATGTAACTCAGCTTGTTCTATTTGTATGTTAAACTTTTATCTAGAATTGTGAAAATGTAAAGCTGTCTTCCGATTTAAGAATAATTGACTCGGACTGCCAAGCAGTCTTTGCTTCAGGATAATTTGAAGGAACTTCTGAGAAGGCTAATTATTTCATTTTCTTTAGTCTCACTTTCCATTCAAATACTGGCATTTACTTCCTTGGAAAATATTAACTCAAGTCTGGCATTTACTTCTTTGTAAAACATTAACTCAAGCCCTCCATAAAACATCAGCACAGGAAAACCAAACCCATTGTGTTTGTTTTTAAAAAAAAGAAAAAGAAAAGAAAACCAAACCCATTGTTATCCAGTCTGTTACAACTCAGCAATACTCCATTGAGTTTCCAAGCCTGGACATCTTAATAGAAGCAGACTGTTCATCCTTGTCCTACAGATAAATACAAAACACGGATGTTCTGGTTAGTGACCCCACACATAACACGCTGAACCACCAGGGCTCTTTTTTTTTTTTTCAGGGCTCTTTTTTAAGCCTCCATAGTTTAAATTGTCTGCGGAAGAAGAGTATCTTCTACATATATGTAGTCTCTTACAATTAATCAGCTAGTTTACAAATAAGAGTTGGGGGAAAAAATCTTACAACTATCAAGAGTAATTTGACAGGTTTGTATTTTATTTTTTCTAAATAAATTTTAGCTAACATTTCAACTCTTTACTTAATAGTGCATTAAAATTTTGAAATGTGGTGGCCTAGTGGCAAGAAGCTCTGTTGTAATCCCAAAGGCATGCAGTTCAAATCCATCACCTGCTCCCCAGGAAAAGGATGGCCAATCCCCTTTCATTCAATTAACTGCCTCTTAAAACCTGCCAGATGATGAGCTATGGGTCACTTCTGACTTTACAGTACACAACAACAACATGCTAAGTATTAGAGGACCTTAGACTACCAGGTACCAGAATTTGGGATCTGGACTAATTAACTCACAAGATGAATTCTAGCTGTTGTCTTTTGGATTTAGTATCTCTTTGCAAGGTGATTATATATGAAATTCAGCTTTCTCTAACAGATCATGTGTTGACTCTCTTCTCTAGTACTCATTATTGTCTGCTTTATTGAGTATTCCCAAAATATGACCTAGCTGTGGTGCAGTGGAATTTCAATATGTTTCCCCTCCATCAAGATAATTTATTGTCACACCACCCCAAATCTATTTCTTGGTACTAAAATTTCATGAGTTGATACCCTTCTTATTCTTACAGTAGAAACTGTACTCATGTTCTTGTTATGTGCCATCAAGTCATTTCCGACTCATAGCGACCCTATGTACAAGAGCTCTAAACACCGTTCTATCATGTGCCAACCTTGCCTTCTTAAAAAAACTCATTCCCACCACTCCAATCACAGAATTCAATCCATCTCATCAAGAGTCTTCTCCTCCTGCGCAGTCCCTCTACTCTACCAAACATGATGTCTCTCTCCAAGGACCAGTCCCTCCTTGCAACATGTCCAAAGTATGTCAGATGAACCTTCAGAATCCTTGACTCCAAGGAGCATTCTGGCTTCACCTCTCCCAGAAAAACATGTTTGTTCTCCTAGCAGTCCATAGTATATTCAACACTGTCCTCAAACACCACAGCTCAAAGGCATCGATTCTCTTTCTACCATCCCTAGTCACGGTCCAACTCTCCGATGAATAGCACATTATTTCGAAGACTATAGCCTGAATCAGGCTCACCTTAGTCACCAGCCTGACTTCGATGCTTTTCAGTACTTTTGAGAGGTCCTCACAGCTGACTTTCCCAATGCAACTAGTCTCTTGATTTCCTGGTTGCTGTTACCAAGAGTGTTGACTGTGGAACCAAGTAAACTAAAATTGTTAACTATCTGAGTCTCTTCACCATCCATACTGATGCTGCCAATTGGCCCAGTGGTGAGAATCATTGTTTTCTTGATGTTGAGCTTCAATCCATATTGAAGGCTGCAGTCCTTGAAGAGCTTCAGGTCCTCCTCAGTTTCAGCAAGCAGGGTTGTGTCATCCACATAACAAAGGTTGCTTATGACTCTTCCACAAATCCTGATGGCACATTCCTCCTCGTACAGCCCAGTATCTCAGATGATCTGTTCTGCATACAGATTGAAAAGATATGGAGACAGAATACATCCCTGTAGGACTCCCTTCCTGATTTTGAACTACATTTAGTGTCTCCTTGCTCTGTTCTGACAACTACCTCTTGGTCCAAGTATAGTTTTCACATTAACATGATCAAGTGTTCTAGGATTCCCATTCTTCTTAGAGTCAGCCACAACTTACTGTGTTCATTGACTGACTACTCACGTTCTTACCTTCTATAATAACACTTCATGGTAATAACTTTTCATTCTTCTATGATATGTCTAGCATTGAGGACTCTCATTCATAGGGTCGCTATGAGTTGCCTGCGATTCGACGGCACTTAAAAACAACAATATGTGTCTAAGATCTATTTAGAGATTTATAGGAAGATTCTTCTTATTTTTAATTCCTCCTAGGTATTAATATTATTGTTATATTATGTTATTATATTGGGTTACCTGAAAAGCATCATACATTGAAGTCATTCTTCACAAAGTAACTAGTCTATATATTATTGTAGGGGTAAAACTGATCAGGCCAGCAGCTGCCTGAGTTAAGAACACAAACACTGAAATTCTCAAGACTTAAATCTTCATGCTAATGTTGCCTTTTGATGTAGTTATGGAAACAGGGAAAATAAACAATTGTGCAAAAGGAAAATAAAACCCCACAAACAGTAGAAAACATTTTGAAGTCCACTTAGCATATTTTATTGCTTATGTAATAAAAAAACTTGTCTAAATCTATGAGGCTAAGATGTTATAAGGACACTCAGCTATGGCTTCCTCTCTCCTTACCTCTTGACCAAGGAAAACCTTAAGTAATTCATTCCAATTTGAGAAATTTCCTGTTAGTCAAGAGAAAGTGCAACATATGGTGATTCTGTTGTGATGGAGGAAGAACCGTGATCTGGAACCATGTGGAATGAAAAGTAAAAATGTTCAGACTATTTCAGTGGCAGGGAGAAAAGTGCAACAGTGAATTAATGGAAATCCAAAATCTCGGTAAATGCACATTTAAAAAAAAAAGAATTTGAACATTAAAAAAAAAAAAAAGAAAAATGAGCCAAGTGTCGGCGAGCACTTCTGTGTGTAGATATTTATTCATAAGGGGTTATTGTAGATGGAATCACAGCTGAATCATGCAGCTCATTGTGACAATTCATTGAGCCATTTTGCTGTCTTATGCTGCCACCTCATCTTGCACTCTTAAATGGTGTGTTTTCTCCTCTGGAATTTCAGTCTGAGATTCCTAGGTTTTTTCCCCCCATCAAGTTCTCTGGCAGTTAGTGTGTCTTTGAGTGGTGATATAATATTTTACTTTCTTTTTTCCCTGCCACTGCAAATAAACTATCGTTTATGTGTGTGAGGGCATAATTAACCTGCTTATTAACCTCTTAGATTCTGCTGGGATATGTCAATTCATAGTATTAAGAATCTACTTATATATGTGTACTCCAGGAATGTGTCATGTCTCCATACCTTTTCAACCTGTATGCAGAACAGTTCATCCGGGTGGCTGGGTTCTATGAGGAGAATTGTGGCATCAGGATTGGTGGAAGATCTATTAACAATCTGTGTTATGCAGATGACACAACTCTGCTTGCTGAAACTGAGGAGGACCTCATGCACTTGCTGCAGAGGGTCAAGGACTGCAGCCTTCAATATGGACTGAGGCTCAATGTCCAGAAAACAAA
>NW_006399944.1:4386359-4388173 GCF_000299155.1 Elephantulus edwardii | reverse complement strand
ATTCTAGCAACGCAGAAATTACTCCATTGTGCTGTGCTGTCGGAGAAGTCCAGTAGAAAGCCCGTAACTTTAGCCGCTTCCATTCACTTACTACGCAGCATGAAGAAACCCAATTTTTTTTATTAACAAATCAAAAGTTGTTACCTTCCTATAAATATTCTTTAATAAATGAATTTTAAGACTTAAAAAAAAGAAGTCTAAAACAAAATGTGCTATTAGTAACATTATTTGGTGAGAGGCTCTGTCTTATTCACAGCAACTCCAAGATTCAGCATCAATACGGTACTACTACTGCAGTCCTTATCAGCTGTGACAGGAAAGGTAAGGCCTTTAGAAGGAAATGTCCTTGTCAACTGAAAGCAGGGTGTATTATTGATCTCCTTCAAGACTAGACATAGCCCTATTACATTCAACACGATACAATAATAGGAGGTCTTAGCAGAGTCTAGCTAACAAGGTCCAGGGAACTATATTGCCCCTGATGATGGGAATCAGTATCCCCCGTCCTACTAACCAAATCCTGAGTTGCTGTTGATGTGAGAGGTAGTGTAATCAATTTCTTAATGCAAAAGTTTTCTCAGTTCTACCTTTTCTTTTAAGGCTCTTCTTCCAATAAAAGTGTAAACACTTTTAAAAAAAGTATAAACATGAACAAAGAATGACTTTAAAACCAAAGCTTTTTGCAGAAGTCAAGATAAATCTGTCTTTCAGCCTCTTGTTTACATGCCTGAGTGTTCAACACAGATTCAGTAAAGAAAAAATAAAACTTGCTTCCTACATTAAGTGCTAACATTTTCTTTTTAAAAAAAAAGGAGAGAGAGAAAAGGAGTTCTCAAGAAGCTTTAAATGTAAGTAACTCCAAAGGTATATGTTGTTGGAAAAGGAAGGGAAAAAAACCCAAACAAACCCCAAAACAATGATAAGAGTAAAAGGAATCAAAGGGAGATAACTTGTAACTCAAGACCAGTTATATCCACATAAGAAATAAAACAATGGGCATTCTTGGAACTGTGCCAGAAACATCTGCATAGATCCACATTTTGCTGTACTATGGTTGCTAAAGAATTAACTTTTTATTTTCTACTGTCTGTAAACCCTCACCATGCCACAAGCCCACCAGAGCTTTCTGTTCGATTCTAAAAACATTATTACATTAACTACTGAAGCTATTTCTCTGTTAATTAGATTATGTAGACGCTTTAATTATCCACTTTAAAATATCTGCAGAAGTTTCAAGAACCAGAAATATTAGTAAAACTCCTAAAAGTAATTTAAGTGAGTAAAACCTTTGTGTTGCCTGAAGCCAAAGTGCAGACTTTTTCCATCTATAAAGAGTAAAGAAATGTGAATCATTGTCAGAACTAACTAAACAGTTGTAGAAGGCACAAAAGTTTGTGAGAGCTGATTAAACAGTTGTAAAATGCATAAAAAAAATGTGTGTAAATCTGTGGCTAACTAAAAAAGATGATAAGAGTGATATGTTCTGGAAGGGGGAAAGTCATGGATATACTTTTTATTTTCTTATAAAATTAAATGACTAGAAAGTAAAAATAAGTGAATAAAATGGTAGGAAACACAGAATAAAATGTTGATGTTATTGTCGTTGTTGTGTGCTGTCAAGTTGTCTGTGATCCATAGTAACCCTATGTACAACAGCTCTGATGCTTTCCCTGTACTGAGCCAGCATTAATGACTTTGACACACTCTGGAGACTAAGGTGCGCCTGACACAGGCCATGGTATTTGCAATCGCTTGTTATGCATCAGAGAGTTGGACAATGACTAGGGAGGACAGAAGGAGAGTGGATGCTTTTA
>NW_006399944.1:4371938-4380309 GCF_000299155.1 Elephantulus edwardii | reverse complement strand
GTGCAACAATGAATTTATGGAAATCCAAAGTTTCTGTAAATTTTCTTTAAAATTAATAATAAAAAAATTTGAAAAACAAAGTGTAGATTGAGCAAGATTTTATTATACTTAGAGTCATTTGGAGACCAAGCCACTTTCATGGAACTTAACAAGAGTAAATGATACAAGAAAGTGCAGAAACATGCTCTTTTAAGAACACTCACTATCTGAAAAAAATTTAAAAATATGCTTACATGACAAGTAAAGCAAAAGGAAACAACTGAAAACCTTAGGTATTTATTTAAGCTTATTTTCTCCAAAATTAGTTTATCTCATAAATAATGTATGTCGTTACTGTGTTCCGTAGAGTCAGAACAAAACTATAACTGACCTGGTGATGGGTTTTCAGAGGCAATTAATTGCTCTAGAGGAGATTGTTCCAATGTCTTCTGCTGAGTGGCTGGTTTCCCTGAAGCACATGTCTTCAGGATTTCAGCACAGCTTCTTTCCACTAGGCCATCAGAGCTCCCAAATAGTGTAGAGTGGTACTGAAATCATGTGATCTAAAGTCAGCCAGGTAGGCATATCTTTCCATTAGTGTCTGTTATCTCAAATTCCAAAACTGTAGTTCTTCTTTGGATCAACTTAAAATATTTGCGCTTTATAAGGATAAAAATCTTTAATTATTCTACTTCTTTTCCTCAAATACCAGCCCTATAGACACTAGAAAAACATTCAGGATGATTAGGCTTTTTGGTTTGTTTGTTTTTTAGATGACTAGTTTTAAAATTATGGCATCTGAGATAGTGGGAAAGAAAACAAATAGAAAAAGCTATGATCTCTTTATTAGACTTTAATGTGTAATGTGTTGATTTACTAGTTTAAAAATGCTGACGCTTTTCTTTTCCGACTATGACAAAATAAATTCTGATTTGAACAGCCAAGCCTTTTAAAAAATTACTTCATTTATAATTAGTCAAGCTGTTATAACTGTTCTAAAAAAATAGTCATATAGTTATTTCTTCAGTTCACTTAGAAAAGTAATGTTGGGACCACTTGCCTTCAAAAGAATTCTCACACTTTCTTGTAGCCTGCCCCTCTACTTACTAGCAGGTAAACATAATTTGAAGATTAACAAAGAGAGGACTAGCCTACAGAGAGGAAGAGTCCTGCAGGCAGACCCAAGCACACTGTGGGGTGCCTTGATGAACCAAAAGCAAGGAAAGTTTACCTTGGGCCACAGTGAGTCGACTAAACCTCCAACAACTCCCTGAGCCCTCTTCACTCTCCCTATTCACCACTGCAGACCATTCACCACTGAAGACCAGCCAGCAGAGAGAAAAATGGCCTTTGGACCACTGTGACCTGCCAGTAGCAAGGAAAAAGTACCTTGAGGGCTACCATAATGCTACTTATACTTCCCACTCCCCATTGCCTATTCACCAATGTGAATCAGTCAACAGAGAGGGAAGATCCCTGCCAGCTCCCCATGTCTAAGGTGCCTCAGAGAGCAGAGAAGGAAGAATGCTGTGGGTCACATTATCCAGCTAGGAGTGAGGAAATTAACTCTGGCACAAAGTATACCACACCAAGCAACAGCCAAGACTTGAAGAGGAAAGTGTCCAGAGTAGCATTCTTGAGATTGTCCCAGAAGCCCAGGGAGTTTGTCTGCTCAGAGGGAAAACAGCCATTCCCATCCAGCCACAGGAAAGAAAACAGGCACAAGTAGCCAACTTGCCTATTCCTTGGGTAAACTATCCCCTCCCATCAAATTTTAGGACAGAACAGAGAAGCAGGCTCACTACAGCTGGGCAAAGAAAGGCACCCCAGTGCCAAGGCTCTCCAAGAACAACCAAATAAGAAGCTTGTAAGAGGAAAAAAGGAACTGAACAATCCACAGATGATCAGTAGGGAAGATTGCCACTGGAAAACTGAATAAAAGGCAAGACTTAGAATCTGAAACTATCAATACATCATAAAGGTAAGGAACTGAAAACAACCTACACAGACATGACAGAAATTGTCTTACACATGCTAAGAAGTACTTCACAAGAAGAAAAAAAAACAAACACAGAAAAGAGACAAGTATAAATATTAAGAAAAAAAATTAAAACAAGTCTTCTCATAAAAAAGCAGACCAGATTGAAGAGCCAATGAACACTGTAGAGACAGAAAGAATAAAAATATATATTAACAGAGAGTCTCCAGACCTAGTGCTGAAAAAATTAGAAATGATGGAAGAAAGAGTTGAAATGATAAAAGGTAAAATAATTTTTAAAAGCATCACAAGACAGAGAAGATTCAATCAGCATAGTACTAGAAACAAGATAAAAATCATAGATATACAATTCATAATATCAAGGCCTATACTGTAGAAATTTTCAATATATTAGAGCCACAAAAAGCCAAAATAGAAAAAATGAAATAGAAAATCAATGAGATAGAAGACAGGAACAACAATGAGAACTTACATAAAGAAAAAACAGAGAGAAGACAGAAGACAGAAGAAAACATTAGAATCATGTGTGATGTCATAAAATTAAACAACATATATGTGATTGGAATTCAGAAGAGGAAAGCACTGAGAAAATTGCAGAAAAGATACTAGAAGAAAACTTTTCAGATATCCTAAAATGCCAAGAAAATACACATTAAAGCAGCTCAGTAAATCCCAAACAGATTGGACACCAAAAGAAAATCATTAAAATAAAGTCAAATTCTCTAAAATCAAAGACAAAGATAGAAAGCAACATGAAAAGAGATAATTCACATACGAGCTAGAAGACAATGGGATGTGTATATACAGAAGAATAAAGGAAAACAATTGCTAGCCCATGATCCTGTACCCAGGAAATCAATTTATCAGCTATGAAGGAAAAATTAGGTCATTTGCATTAAAGTAGGAACTTGAGAAATAATAATGATTAAAGGCACAATTAGTGACCTAAAGGCAAGGAGCTATGCTACAATCAAAAGGCAGATGGCTTGAGCCACCATGTGCTCTGTGGGAGAACAATAGACATTCTCCTTCTGCCTCTAAAAATCTTCCATAAAGTCAGCTATGAGTCAGTTCTGTTTGTGCAGCACACAGCAACAACAAAGGCACAATATATCAAGAGGCTATAACCTAGGTTAATATCTATGCACCTAATAATATACTTTCAAAGTAAATAAAACTATGGTTAAAAGACATGAAGAAAGAAAAAGACAATAGCACAATAGTAGTAGGAGACTTAAACACACCACTTTCATCAAAAGACACCTCAACTCAGAAGAAATTCAACAAAGATGCAAATAAACTATACAATGAACCTATTCAATCTCAAAGATGTATTTGAAGTACTTCACCTAAAAAAAATTAAATTTACTTTCTTTTCTAGTGCATACAATGTATTCTCCAGAACTAAACACATATTAGTACACAAAGCAACTCTCAAAAATTAAAGAAAATGCTGAGATAATACCAAATATTCTCTCCAATAATAGTGCCATAAAGCTGGAGATAAGCAACAAGAAGATAAAGGAGAAAAGTACACTCATATAAAAGCTAAATAATGTCTTGCTAGAGCATTACTGAGTTATAGAAGAAATAAAAAAATGAAATAAAAGATAAAAAGTTCCTCAGGATGCGAAAAATATATCAAAACCTCTGTGATACAGTGAAGGCAATCCTCAAGAGACAGTTCACAGCAATAAGCAAACACACAAAAGAAAAAAAAAAAGAAGAAGTAAAATAATCTAGTTAACTCAATACTTACAGAAAATAGAAAAAGAACAACAGTCTAATCCCAATTTCTAGAAGGAAATTATTAAGTGCTGAATCCCTGGGATAGAAAACATAAAAAAAAAAACCAAAACCAAAACCCAAAAAAAACCATCAGTAAAACCAGAAACTGGTTCTTCAAAAGGGTTCATAAAATAGACAAAAGTTTGGCAAACTTAACAAAAGAAAAGAAAGTAAACATAAAAGAACTAGCGAAATTAATTCAATAGTAATGTAATAATATCAGAATGATATAAAAAGTTATACTCTGATAAATTTGAAAACCTAAGAGAAATAGAAAATATATTAGAAACCAACACACTAAGACACAGATAGATAGAAGTGTAGCACTTGAACAAAACTATCACAAAAGAAGGAATTTACCAGATTATAAAAAATATTTATCCTCTTGCTGCAAAAATCCTAGCTCAGATGGCTTCATGAGTGAATTCTACTATATAGTCAGAGATAAACTGTCACCAATTCTAAATAAATTATTTTTTTAAAAATATAAAAGGAAAGAATACTCCTAGAGTCATTCTATGGAACAAACATAACCGTAATGCCCAAACCAGGCAAAACAAAACAAACAAACAAAAAAATCAAAAAAGAAACTAGGGGCAAAAATCTTTCATGAGCATAAATACAAAATAGGATCCAACACAATATCAAGAAAAAGAATTCCTCCTAAGAGTAAGTGAGATTCACAAAAGGAATGCAGGATGATTCAGTATAAGAAAAACAATATCATTCATCACATTAATAAAGCAAATAAAAACCATAGAATCCTATCAACTGATGTATTAAAAGAGCTTTGACAAAATTTAATACTTCTTGATTAAATGACTCAACAAAATATAAATAGAAGGAAATTTCTTCAATAAAGGGAAAAGTAAATAAACAAAACCAAGGGCCAACATTGTTTTCAGCAGAGAGAAAGGCATTGACCTTGTGAATAGGAACCAGACAAGTTGGCTCACTATCACCAATCACATTTACTATTGTTTTGGAAGTTATAGCTAAGTCAATATGGAAAGAAAAGAAAAGAAAAGAAGATTTACCCAAATTGGCAAGAGGTGATGAAACTGTCATTATATGCAGATGATATGATAGTGTACACAGAAAACCAGACTCAACAACAATAAATCCTGTTAGACCTATTGTTGCTGTTGTGTGCTATTAAGTTGGGAAAACCTCATAGATGATCCTCCAGTGAGTTTTTACTAGTAGATAAATTGGATAGAGTGGCAAGTTACAAGATCAACATACTAAAATCAGTTGGTTTTCCATACAGCCACAAAGATAGCATGGGAAAGTAAGTGAACTAGAAAAGCAATACTATTTACAGTCTCCAACCACAAGATGAAATACTTTAAAAATAAACCCAATTAAGACACAAAAGACCTTTATAAGAAAAACTACTAAAGATGATTAAACATCCATTTCCTAAACTATATGCCTCGGGAAATTCTATGAACTTTGATAAAATGCCAATAGTTGTAGCGGGGCTTCAGGCCTTTTGTTCATAGGTTTGCTATGAGTCGTACTTGACTTGGACGCAATCAACAACAACAATAAATATTATAACAAACTAAAATAGAAAAATAATCCCAGTTCATGGGTAAGAAATATCAACATTGTGAAAAATGAAAATTCTACTAAAAGTGATCTACATATTCAAAACAATCCTAATACAAATACAATACAATCCTAATACAAATACAAATATCAAGGAGATAGAAAAGACAATTTTCCATTTCACTTGGAAAGTGAAGAGATACAGAATAAGTAAAGTTCTTCTGAAAAACAAAAATGAAATAGACAGCATCTCACCCACTGATGTCAAATCCTAGTACATTACAGTTGTGATCAAAACATCATGGTACTGGTACTATTACAGGTAAATAGATCAATGGAATAGAATTACGAACCCAGAAATCAACACATTTACCTACTGTCAGTGACTCGATCTTATTTGGATCCAAAATCAATATATTGGTACAAGCAATCAGGAAATTAGGAGATGTAATACATTAGGGAAAGTTTGCAATCAGAGACTTCTCTAAATTATGGAGGAGCACTGATGTTAGTTTGAGGACTAAATTGTTGCTGAGTGCCTGACTCAGGCCATGGTTTTTCAATCACTTGCTATTCTACTGAAAGTGATAATGAATAAGAATGACAGAAGAAAAATTGATGGCTATGAATTGTGGTTTTGGAGAAGAGTACTGTACACCCACAGACTTCCAACAGAATAAAGACAGATCTTATAGAAGATGCAACTAAAGTGCTCTTTGAGGGCAAAGAAGATAAAGTTTCATTTCATATATTTTGCCATGTTGCTAGAAGAGGCTCTTCCTTGGAGAGAGACTCATGTTTGGGAAGCTGAGGGGACAGCAAAAGAGAGGAAGACTATCAGTCAGGTGGTTTGACATACTGACAGCAGCAATGGGCTCCACTGTGTCAGAGTTGGTGAGGATGATGCAGGGTAGGATAGGGTTCAACTCTGTTGTCCATGGGGTTGCTATGGGACACACTTAACTCTCTGGCACCTAAAAACAGTCTACAGTCAATTGTTATTTGGCAAGGTAACAAAATCCACTAAATGGGAAAACTAGGTCCTCTTTAACAAATGGTGCTGGGGAAAAAAATCCATCTTCAGAGAATTGAAACAGGACTCTCATCTTATAGCATACAAAAATCCAAAGTCAATCTGAGATCTAGGAATAAACCCTAAACCAATAAAATGAAAACAAATTTAGAAACCCTAGTCTATGCCAAAAATTGGCTTGCAAACATAATAAAAACTATGCAACTATGAGAAGATGGAATAAACAAATGAGACCATCTTAAATCAAAGCCCTGTGTACATTAAGCCATTGCCATAGTATGGTAAAAATAAAGCCCACTGACTGAGGGGTAAAATAAAATACCCAACAAACAAATAAAACACTTGGCAACAACATTTCAGACAAGGTTTTCATAACTAAAGGCTCCAGAATGCTATAAGACCTACACAAGAAAAAGACTGATAATCCAATTACCAAATGGGCAAACGACATGAAAAGACTCTTCATAAAGAGGAACATTCCATTCCAATGGCTAATAAACACATGAAAAATGTTTAAAATCATTAATAATCAGAAAGATGCGAATAAAAAACCCAAAAAAACCAATGAGATACTATTTCACTACAGCAACAGTAGTAAAGCTTAACAACAAAGTAAGCAGTCATAGAGAATTTGGAGAAATTAAAACTTTTTATTTTTTTAGGTTATTGAGATTTAATATAGATCTATAATCAATGCCCACAGGTAGCAGCAGTCAAGAAATAAAAAAGACAGGTCACATTGGAAAATGCTTTCTAGGACATCATTGTATATATTTTTAAAGAAAAGTTTTTATTTTAATTGTGATTTTAACAAAAGTTTACAGGAATGTTAGATTTTCATTCATTTACTGTTGCATGTTTTACCACCTCTTCCTTCTCCCCCAGTTCACTTTTCTAAAAAAAAAACATTCATTGTTGCACATTTACCTCCCTCCTCTCCAAGTCCTCTTTGAAATGTAGCTCTTTTTTTTAAAGTGAGAACATTTATTTTTCTTTTTTTATTTTAATAATTTTAATGAACATTTACAGAAATTTTGGATTTCTATTCATTCATTGTTGTACTTTTCTCCCTGCCCAGGCCTTGCCCTTCCCCCTGCCCCAGTTCACTCCTCTCTTTGAAAAGTAAAAGAAAAATACTTTCTTTGATATACAATCCCCCTGCAGCCCTCACACCACCTCAAGTACACTCTACTATGCAATCTTAATTGTGGAATCTTGTGATAACCATAATACCCTATCATACATCACTTTTAAATTATTCTTTCCCTCATCTGCTTCAATGTAGTATATACAATTTATCCAGTTTTTCTCAGTCTTACTCCAGTCCTGATATCAGTCCCATTTTACAACAGTGGCACCATGCAGTATTTGTCCTTTTGTGACTCAGATATTTCACTCAGCATAATATACTCCAGGGTCACCCATTTTGAATAATATTGCATGAGTTCCTTGTTTTTCAATGCAGCGTAGCATTCCATTGTGTGAACTTCTCTATCCATTCTTTTGTTGATGGGCTCCTGGATTGTTTCCAACTCCTTGCTAATGTGAACAAAGCTGCAATAAGCGTGGGTGTGCTTGTTTCTGCATGGATGTCAGGTATCTCTTTGGAATATATTCCCAGTAGTGGAGTTGCTGGGTCAAATGGTATATCAATTTGCAACTTTTTGAGAAAGAACCATACCACCTTCCACAGTGGCTACACCATTTTACACTCCCACCAACACTGAATAAGTGTTCCAGTTTCTCCACAACCTCACTAGCATTTGTTGCTTGCTGTTCTGCTAAATTTTGCTATTCTGACCGGGGTGAGATGATATTTCATAATTGTTTTGATTTGCATCTCTCTTAGAGCTAGGGATTTTGAACATTTCTTCATGTGCTTGTTGACCATCTGAATATCTTCTTTGGTGAAGTGTCTGTTCATATCCTGTGCCCATTTTTCTACTGGATTATTTATCTTTATCTTGCTGTGGTGCTCAAGTATTTTATAAATTCTAGATATAAGTCCCTTATCTGAC
>NW_006399944.1:4369118-4371708 GCF_000299155.1 Elephantulus edwardii | reverse complement strand
TAGATCCATGATTCACCTAGAGTTGGTTTTTGTGTATGGAGTGAGGTGTGGATGTTGCTTGAGTCTTCTGCAGATATTTTTCCAATTTTGCCAACATCATTTCTTTAAAAGGCTGCCATTCCCCACTTAACTGAATTCATCTCCTTGTCAAAAATCAGTTGACCATACGTAGATGGGCTGATTTCCAGGTTCTCAATTCTATTACATTGATCTGTGTGTCTGTCATTGTACCAGTACCATGCTGACTTCACCACCACGGTAGTGTAGTAGGATTTGAAATCAGGGAGTGAGGTGCCTCCTACCTTTTTTCTATTTTTAAGGATGCTTTGCTTATTTGGGGCTTCTTTCCATTCCAAATGGAACTGGAGATTGCCTTTCCCAACTCGCTGAAGAATGGGATTGGTATTTTTATTGGGATTGCATTGAAAGTGTAAATTGCCTTTGGTAGTATTGCCATTTTCACAATATTGAGTCTTCCTATCCATGAGCAATGGATATTCTTCCACTTCTCCAGGTCTCTTTTTGTTTCTTGTAGTAATGTTTTGTAGTTTTCTTTGAATAGATTCTTTGTGTTTCTGGTTAGATTTATTCCCAAGTATTTAATCTTGTGATTCTCTATTGTGAAGGATATTATTTTTCTTAGTTCAGGCTCTGTATTTTCTTTGTCATGTAGAGAAATCCAACTGATTTTTTTATGTTGATCTTGTATCCTGCTTCTTTGCTGAGTTGGTCAACTATGTTCAATAGTTTTCTTTCTGAGTCTTTAGGGTTTTCTAGGTATACTATTATATCATCTGCATAGAGAGATAATTTTACTTCCTCTTTGCCAGTTTGGATACCTCTTATTTCCTTCTCTTGTCTTATTGCTATTGCTAAGACTTCCAATACAATATTGAATAAGAGAGGTGAGAGTGGGCTTCCTTGCCTAGTTTCTGTTCTTAAAGGGAATGCCTTTAACCTCTCTCCATTGAGAACGATGTTGGCTCTTGGCTTTTCATAAATACTTTTTACTATGTTGAATAAATTCCCTTCTAATCCTATTTTGTTGAGTGTTTTCATCAGGAAAGGGTGTTGGATTTTGTCAAAGGCCTTTTCTGCATCAATTGATAGGATCATGTGGTTCTTGTTCTTTGCTTTGTTAATATGATGAATTACACTAATTGTTTTTCTTATATTGACCCATCCTTACATGCCTGTTATAAATCCCACTTGGTCATGATGGATTATTTCTTTGATGTATCGTTGAATTCTATTGGCCAGTATTTTATTCAGTATTTTTGCATCTATGTTCATAAGGGACATTGGCCTATAGTTTTCTATTTTGGTGGTGTCCTTTACTGGCTTTGGTATCAAGGATATGTTTGCTTCATAGAATGAATCTGGGAAAATTCCATCTTTCTCTATTTCCTGAAATAGTTCATGTAGAATTGGTGACAATTCTTCTTTGAATGTTTGATAAAATTCACTTGTAAAATCATCTGGTCCAGTGCTTTTTTTGGTTGGAAGTCGTTGCATTATCTTTTCAATTTCTTCTTTTGTAATGGGTCTGTTCAGATGTTCAATTTCAGTTTCTGTTAGTTTAGGGAGGCTGTGCATTTCTAGCTATTTGTCCATTGCCTCTAGGTTTTCATCTTTGTTTGATTATAATTTTTCATAATACACTAATGTTAGCTTTTGTCATTGGTTCCATTGTGATGTTGCCTGATTCACCTCTTATTTGCATTATTTGTTTTTTTCTCTTTCTTTTCTTTTGTGAGTTTTGCTAATTGTTTGTTGATTTTATTGACCTTTTCAAAGAACCATTCCTAGTTTTGTTGATAGTTTCAATTGTTTTTTGGTTTTCTATTTTATTTCTGCTCTAATTTTTATAATTTTGGTTTTTTAAGAGTGTGTCAGATTTTCTTACTGTTCTTTTTCAATTTGCTGAAGATGTTGAGTTAGAGAGTCAATGGTCAATTTTTCTTGCCTTTTGATGTGTTTGCTAATTGCTATAAATTGACCTCTGAGTACTGTTTTGGCTGTTACCCAGAAGTTTTGGTAAGTGTTGTTTTCATTGTCATTTGTTTCCAGAAACTTTTTAATTTCATTTTTTATTTCTTTTAGTACCCAGTCGTGTTCAAGCAAGGAGTTGTTCAGCTCCCAAATGCATGTTTTTTTCTCCTTTATCGTACTATTATTAATTTCTAATTTTGTAGCATTATGGTCTGAAAAGATGCTTTGTACTACTTCTATGTTTTTTTAATTTATTGATGCTTGCCTTGTGTCCTAGAATGTGATCTATTCTGGGTATGTTCTATGTACAATGGAGAAGAAGGTATACTGTATTGGTTTGGGGTGCATTAGCCTATAAATATCTATGAGCTCAAGATGGTTTATTGTGTAGTTTAATTCTTCAGTATCTTTGTTAGGTTTCTTTCTGGTAGTTCTATCTTTTCTTGAGAAGGCTGTATTGAAGTCTCCAAGTATTATAGTAGTGTTGTCTATTTCCTTTTTCAGTTTTGTTAATGTTTGCTTTATGTATTTTGAGATCTTTAATTTGGTGCATAGATATTTTTTATTATTATTATTATTATTATTATTATTATTATTA
>NW_006399944.1:4366058-4368473 GCF_000299155.1 Elephantulus edwardii | reverse complement strand
CTTTGTTTCTCCCTTGCTGCTTTCAGGATTCTTTCCTTATCTTTGGTTCTGGCAAATTTAACTATGATATGCCTTGATGTTTTTCTTTTGGGGTCTAGTCTATATGGTGTTCACTGAGCTTCTTGTATTCTCTCATTCTTCATTATGCCTAGAAAGTTTTCCTCTAGTAATTCTTCTACAACTTTTTCAGTGCTTTTACTTGCTTCTTCCTGTTCTCGGATTCCAATGATGAGCATGCTATTTTTCTTGATGGTGTCCCACATTATTCTTAGGTTTTCTTCTTTTTTTCTTCCTAGCTGAGTCTGCTTTTTGCTCTAGCAGATCAGTGGTGACAATTTTGTCTTCTGTTTCACTGGTTCTGTGTTCCATCTCTTCAACTCTGCTCATGTGCCCCTCCATCATATTGACAGCATCTGAAACATTGGACCTCATATTTAGGATAATGTTTTCTTGTTTTTCAAGTGCCTCTAATGCCTCTTTTGTTTTCTCTACATTGTTCTGGGCTGTTTTTTGGGGGTTTTTTAGTTCCTCCTGGTTTTTGCTTGTAGTATCCTGTAATTCTTCAAGTTTGTCTTTCATCCATTGAAAACATCCAATCATTGTTCTTTTAAATTCTGTGTCAGAAAATTCCATCAGACTATCTGGCTTCAGGAAATCCATTGATAATGTGTCACCCTTTGGGGTGACATCTTGCTTTGTGCTTGTGTATTGTGTGGGACAGCTTGCTTTCTTCAAGACATTGATATGTTCATGATCTGAAGATATTCTAGAGACCAGTTGGGTAGCTATCCCACTTGTGTTTTTCTCTGAACTTCTGACTCCAGGGAAATGTCAGTTTAGAGCCTGTGAAAGCAGCCTCTTGTAAGTTAGACAGGTCAAGGCGCTCCGGATTAAAGACAGGTAGATTAACTGGACATGTAGACACAGGTGTGGAGCCAAATGCAGACGGCATGCACATGTGTGGGACCATCACAAGGCAGGTCAACCACTTGAGGGACCTCACTCAGGCCTCAGTTGTCTGTGTGTGCTTACAATTGGGATCCCTGTTCAAATCCCAGCTATCCATCTCCCACCCAGTGATTTTCACTCAGATGTCCCTGTCCAGTGGCACTTACACAGGTGCCCTTGCTTTGTGGGCCCTGCCCAGGCAGGTCCTGGGTCCAAGGGGACCCAACAAGACAAAGTCAATTTCCCACCAACCCACTCGTCTTTGGCTGGTCTGCAGTGTCCACAAAAGTTCAGCCAAATTATCACTGGCCCACTCATTACTGGGCAGTTTCATGGCCTGAGAGAGCTCAGCCAAATTCCCGCCAGTGGGCTCACCGTTAGGTACTCTCCCAGACAATAGGCAGTGCCCAAAAAAACCCAATTAGGATCCTACCAGCCTTTCTCATGGCAGATCAGCCCCACAGCAGCTCTATTGGTGGCTTCAGATGATGGCTGGATCCGCCGGTGTGCCTTATGTTTGCTGACTCAGAATCGTACTGTCCACGGTTGTTGGTAGGTCTCTGTGCTGTGTGAAGGAGTCTCTAGTGGCCCTGGAGCACCGCCAGGAGTGCAGGGTTGTGGTGAGGCCATCAGGGTGTGCCAGAAGTGTGGAGGCGCGGGATGGTGGTGGGATGGTGTTCCTGGATGTGTGCTGTGGTGGGGGTGCAGGTGCAGGGCATGGGCAGCGCTGGGAGTTAGGGGTTGCAGTTTGTTCCCAGATATTAAGCTGCCAAGTCACCAGTCCTCAGCAAATAAGACTGTTCTTGTGTGCCGTTGTCCTTGTGCACCATCACCCTTATGCAGAAATTAAAACTCATAAGCATTCCTGGTGGGATTGTAAAATGGTACAATCCTTATTGAAGGAAGTTAGGTATTTCCTCAAAAAACTGAAAATAGATATGCCATATTCCATATGCTATTCCACAGCTAGGAATATGCCAAGTAAATCAGAACGGAGATAGGAAAGGGAATATGCACACCTGCATTAATTGAAGCATTTTTCATAATTGCAAGGAAATAGAAACAGCCCAAACGCTCATCTACAAAGAAATGGATTGAAAAATTGTGATACAGTAACTCAATGAAATACTATACAGCACTAAGAAAAAACAGTTTCATGAAATACTAGATAATATGGGAAATCTACAGGGCATTATACTGAGTGAAATAACTCAGTCAGAAAAGGACAAATACCGCATAAAAGCAGCATTGTGAAAATGAGAGGATAATTAAACAAAATACATATAAATTTTTGAAAGGGGAACAGGAAAGGGAGAAAGGAAGCATAAAAAGGGGAAATGAGATAAATTACTAGGAAAGTAGAGATTAGTGAGTGGGAGGAGTGTGAAGGACTAGAAAAGACTCAATAAGCACTTGAAAAGATGGTTTATAATAAACATTGATCAATAGTAATTATTATATAAATTA
>NW_006399944.1:4353544-4365484 GCF_000299155.1 Elephantulus edwardii | reverse complement strand
AACCATAAACCCTGTTCTATCCTGTTCCAACCTCACTCCCTGTCTCTGACACACCTACTCCCATAATTAAAGAAAACAACACCACAACCCAGAATATAAATGAATGAAATATACTGTAAAGGTATTATATGAAAATCAAGAAAAATTATTAAAAAAAGATGTTGAAATAAAACTTGCAAAAACAAGATCATTAATTTAGTATTTAAATTATTGTCCTTACTTAATATCTGTATTTCCCAAATTCTTACTGTTTTTTAAGTGAGAACCAACTCAACATTTACTCACTGTTTTATTTCCAAAGCTATAAATTGCAAAAGGGATATTCTCTACCTTTCTCCCTTACTGGTGGATTAAAAACCCCAACGAGGCATAAATTACCCACCAGAACTCTTGCTGAAGGTCTATGTTTTGGTTTTCACTGTCATCAGAAAAAAAACCAAATATATATATACACACACATATTCTAAGCGGATTCTCCAGCAGGTTTTCAGGAGCTTTCAATGACATGGGGAGAGATTGTCCATCTTTATTCTGTGGAGCATTTATTGGATTTTAATTACTCAACCCCTGTTTGGTAGTGCAACTCTTGACCCACTAGAGCTCCGATATATAGAATATTAAGGTTGTCAGCAGTTACAAAACTGTACTAATGACACCTCTCAGTTTAAGACTAAATATTTAATAATCAAAAAGTCAAAAAAGAGTTAGACTAGGCAAAATTAGTTATATTTTCTCCTGAGTATATGAACAGAATGTGGAAGACAAAACAACACTAGATCCACCTGTGATTTTATTTTTTTTTTCCTTCTGGAAATAAGAGCAGAATGTTCACTAGTCAAGCAATGAGACAGATTGTTACTTTTATAATGATGAACCCTGAGAATAAGCAATAATCATTCTTTGATTGTGTAATTGCCAATACAAAATTACCCAAAAAAGAAAAATTACTTAACATTGAGATAATGAGCCCGAGGTAGATGAATGGAACAATTTCTCCAGATTAATAAATTCCAGTGTATTCTAACTGCATTATAAAATCAAACCATGGCTTAGGAAGTTCTTATATGACAAAATTTAGTTCATTTGACAGAAATATCCTAATTGTCTCACTATAATCTGTATGGTTTCACTCAAAAGCATTTTCTCCAGCATTATCAGTAGTCAGAAAATAAGGACTTGGTGACAAAAATGAGGCTGGGTTATAGAATGATGAATTCTGTACAATCAATGATTTATTCATAGCAAATATTTTTTAGAAGAAACATAAATGCAGGCTATACAAATAGACTTCTCCTGGTGAGATACACAGGACACAGACTGATTACATCTGTGGAAGGAACCGTTGGAGAAGTTCAGTATCAGTAGTAAAATCTAGGCCAGGTGCTGATTGTAGAACAGACCATCAACTGCTTATATGTAAGTTCAAACTAAAACTAAAGAAGTTTAAATCATATCCACAGGAATCAAAAAGTGACCTTGAGTTTATCTCCCATGAATTTAAAAACCAACTCAAGAATAGGTTGAGGCTTTGAACAATAATGAATGATAATTTTACAATAATGAACCAGATAAGCTGTGGGGCTATATCAAGAATATCGTTTATGAAGAATGCAAAAAGTCATTACTAAGAAGGAGGAAGAAGAAAAGACCAAAATGGATGTTAGAAGAGACTCTGAATATCTCACTAGAGCACTGAGAAGTCAAAGCAAAGGGAAGAAATCAAGAAGTTAAGGAGATGAAGAGAAGATTTCAAAGGGCTACTCAGGAAGACAAGGCAAAGTATTATAATGAAATATGCAGGGAGCTGGATTCAGGAGACCAAAAGAGCCAGACTCACTCAGCATTTCATAAGCTGAAAGAATTTGAGAATAAATTCAATCCATGCGTTACAATGCTTAAGGATGTTATGGACAGGATACTGAACGATTCAAGAGCATTAAAAGCAGGTGGAAGGAGTATACAGAGTCATTGTACCGAAAAGAATTGGCTGACACAGAAGAATTTCAAAAAACAATATATGAACAGGAGGCATTGGTGATGAAGGAGGAAGTGCAAGTTGCTCTGAAGGACTTGACAAAAAATAAAGCTCTAGAAATTTATGAAATACCAGTTGATGTATTTCAGCAAATAAATGCTGCCCCACATGTTCTCACCAAGTTGTGCCACAGAATTTGCAGGACAACTACTTATCCAGCTGAATGTAAGAGATCCATATTTATTCCTATTCCAAAAATAGGTGACCCAACAGAGTGTAGAAGTTATCAAACAATATCACAAATATCATACACTAGCAAAATCCTACTGAAGATTATCCAGAAAAGACTGAACAATACATTGACAGAGAACTAGCAGAAATACAGGCTAGGTTTAGAAGAGGTCGTGACACTAAGGACATTATTGCCAATGTTGGATGAATCTTAGCAGAAAGCAGAAAGTATCAGAAGGATATCTATCTCTGTTTCATTGACTATGCAAAGACATTTGACTGGGTGGATAACAATTAATTGTGGCTAACCTTGAGGAAAAATGGGAACTTCAGAACACTTGATCTTGCTTTTATGAAACCTATACTTGGAACAGAGCAGGGAAACCCTGCATGGTTCAAATGCAGGAAATGAGTGTGTCGAGGATGCATCCTGTCCCAGTAATTTTTTCAATCTGTATGCAGAATAAATCATTTGGGAGGCAGGGTTTTATGAGGTTGAGTGTGATATGAGGATTGGAAAAAGACTCATTAACAACCTACGATATGCAGATGACACTGCCTTACTTGCTGGACTGAAGACCTGAACCACTTACTGAAAAAGATCAAGGACTGCTGTAGCCTGCAATATGAATTGAAGCTCAACATCAAGAAGACAAAGATTCTCACCACTGGGCCAATTGGCAGTACCAGGATAGATGGAGAAGAGATTGTGGTTGTTGGCAATTACAGCTTGCTCAGATCCACGATCTACTCTTAACACCAGCAGTCAGGAAATCAAAAGATGAATTGCATTGGAAAAATCTGCTGTCATGGACCTCTCCATAGTCCTGAAGAGCAACAATAGCAGTCTAGATACAAAAGGGCACGTAATCTAGGTCATGGCCTTCTCAATTACTTGTTATGCTTCAGACAGTTGGACAATGACTAAGGATGACAAAAGAAGAATAGAAACCTTCGAGTTGTGATTCTGGAGGAGTCTTGAACATCCCATGGACTGCCAAGAAAAAAATTGGTCTGTCTTGGAGAGGGTGAAACCAAATCTCTCCTTGGAGGCTAGGATATTGAAGCTCTACCTCACTTACTTTGGGCACATGGTCAGGGGAGATCGGTCCTTGGAGAAGGACATCATGCTTGGAAATGTGGACAGACAGCACACAGAAGAGTGAGACCCAGGATGAGATGGATTGATGCAGTAACTGGGGCAACAGGGGTTGACGTATCAAAATTAGTGAAACTAGCTCAGGACAGAGAAGAGTTCAGAGCTGCTGTATGTACGGTCACGATATATAGTGAGCAACTCAATCACACATAACAACAATAACATACTATGACAGGTTTGGAAGCAGGAGTGGCATCCACTTCCTTAATAGCATGCCTCTGGAAACTCTATGAACTAGTGTCGATAGTTGTAGAGGGGCTTCAGGCCTTTTGTTCATAGGGTCAGAATGAGTCGTGCTCAATCTTAAGGTAATCAAAAACAACATTTAATGCACATAGCTGTATTCATTATAGTACATATAGGTGTATGACCTAGTGGTTCTCAAAATATTTTCCATTAAATATCAAGACTAATCTTCCCTAATTACTTGTCAAATGTAGAGATTAATTTTCATTTGTTAGTATTGTTTGGGATTAGTATTGCCGTGTCCCAACTGGTGGCGGCATCATGATAGATGGCGAGGAGAATGAGATTGTTAACAATTTCATTTTGCTTTGTTCCGAATCAACACCCTTGGCAAATGCAGTCAGGAAGTCAAAATATGAGAAAATCTGCTGTCAGGGACTTCTCCAGAATGCTGGAGAGGAAGGATGCCAGTCTAGAGACTAAGGTGAACCTGATTCAAGCTATAGTCTTTGCAATTACTTGCTATATATCAGAGAGGTGGACAATTACTAAGGATGTCAGAAGAATTTATACCTTTGAGTTGTGGCACTGAAGAAGTATATTGTACATACCACTGATGACCAAGAAAACTAACAGACCTTTCCTGGAGAAGGTGACACCATAATGCTCCTTACAGGCAAGGATTTTGAAACTCCATTTCACATACTTTGGGCATGTTACAAGGAGAAACCAGTCTATGGAGAAGAATATCACGCTTGGAAGGATAGAGTGACAGCGCAAGAGAGAAAAACCACAGAAAAGATTAATTAACACAACAACTGCAGTAATTAGGTAAGTGTGTCAGAGAAGGTGATATTGGCTTAAGGTTCAGAGCTATTGTGCATAAGATCACTATGAGTCATAATGAACTTGATGGCACATAACAACAACAACAACAATAATTTTTCAGTGTCTTTTGAGCAAGTTCACTGCCAGGGATCTCTTCAAATTCCTGAGGAGCAACGATGTCAGTTTGAAAACTAAGGTGCACTTGATTCAGAATATGGTCTTTTCAGTCACATGCTAAGCATCAGAGTGTTGGACAATGAGTGAGAATAACAGAAGAAAACGCAATCCCTTTGTGTTGTGGTCTTGGAGAAGAGTACTGAATATCTCATGGACTGCCCAAAACCCAAAATCATATGTTTGGGAAAGTCCAGTCAGAATGCTAAACTTCATCTCAAATATTTTGTTCATGTTGCTAGGAGAAATTATTCTTTGGAAATAGATATCAAGCTTAGAAAAAGTAGAGGATCAGTGAAAGAGAGGAAGATCCTCAATGAAGTAAATTGACACAGTGACTACAGCAATGAGCTCAAGTGTGTCAGAAATGATGAGGATGGTATAAGATAAGACAGGGTTCAGAACTGTTGTTCATAAAGTCCCTACTTGACAGCACCTGACAACAACAACTTAGTATTGTACTGCATAATCTAGATTAATCTTTAGAGGTTCTCTAGTGAAAAGAACTAACATACACTTAAACAAAAGAGAAAGCTGTTTTTGTTGTTGTTGTTATGTGCCATTGAGTTGACTACAACTCATAGCGACTCTATGAGCAATAGCTCTGAACTCTGCCCTATCTTGAGCCAGTCTCGCCGTCTGACACATCTGCCCCTATTGTCCCAATCATTGTATCATTCCATTTCATCCAAGATCTTTCTCTCCTGAGCTGACCCTCCACCCTTCTAATCATGATGTCCTTCTTTGAGGACCAGTCCCTCCTGGCAACATGCCCAAAGTATGTGAAATGGAGTTGCACAATATTTGCCCCCAAGGAACAACCTAATTTCACTCTCTGCACTAAAGACATTTTTGTTCTCTTGGCAGTTCATGGTATGTCCAATAGTCTTCTCCCGCACCATAATTCAAAGGCACCAATTCTTCCGGCATCTTTAGTCATTGTTCAGGTCTTAAATGCACAGCAAGTAATTGCAAAGACCATGGCTTGAATCAGGCACATCTTAGTAACTAGATTGACATCATTGATCCTGAACACTTTTGAGAGGTCACTGACAATCGACTTTCCCAAAAGCAACTCATCATTTGATTTCCATACTGCTAGTGCCAAGAGATCGTTTGCCCAAACAAGATTAAATTGTTAACAACCTCAATCTCTCTCTTCTGCATGATATTTTTCAATTTTCTCAGTATTGAAAATTTTTGGTTTCCTGATGTTAAAATGCAATTTTTTACTTTAGCAGCAAACTTTTCAAGTCCTCCTCAGTTACAGCAAACAAGGTTGTGTCATCTGCATAATGCAAGTTGTTGATGAATCTTCCACTGATACTGATGCCACATCTTTTCATCTTCTTTATTGAGTACAGCCTCCTTAATGATCGTCTGCGTATAGATTGAAAAACATGAAGAAAGAACACATCTCTGAAGCACTCCTTTTTTGACTTTGTATCATGCGCTATGCAAAGGCATTTAACTGTGTAGATCATAACAAACTGTGGCTGACTCTGAGAAGAATGGGAATCCCAGAACACTTGATCGTTCTAATGCAAAACTTATACTTGGACCAGGAGGCAGTCGTCAGAACAGAGCAAGGGAACACTGCATGGTTCAAAATTGGGATGGGCGTACACCAGGGATGCATCCTATCTCCATACCTTTCCAACCTATATGCAGAACAGATTATCCGGGAGGCTGGGCTCTATGAGGAGAAATGTGGGGTCAAGATTGGTGGACAATTTATCAATAATCTGCGTTATGCAGATAACACAACCCTGCTTGCTGAAACTGAGGAGGACCTGAAACGCCTACTACAGAGTGTCAAGGACTGCAGCCTACAATATGGATTGAGGCTCAATGTCAAGAAGACAAATATTCTCACCACTGGACCAATTGGCAGCATCAGGATGGATGGTGAAGAGATTGAGATTGTACACAGCTTTATTTTGCTTGGCTCCATAGTCAACAGTCTTGGCACCAGCAGCCAGGAAATTAAAAGGCACATTACCATGGGAAAGTCTGCTGTTAGGGACCTCTCCAAAGTGCTGAAGAACAATGGTATCTCTTTGGAGACTAAGGTGCGTCTGATACAGACCATGGTCTTCGCAATCACCTGTTATGCATCAGAGAGTCAGACAATGACCAAGGAGGATAGAAGGAGAATCGATGCCTTTTTTTTTTGGGGGGGGGGGGTCCAAGTGCTTTTATTGGAGAATCGATGCCTTTGAGCTGTGGTGCTGGAGAAGAGTACTGAGAATACCATGGACTGCTAGGAAAACAACCAGATTTGTCCTGGAAAGGGTTAAACCTGGTGGCTCCTTGGAGGCAAGGATTCTGAGGCTCCGTCTAACTTACTTTGGACATGTTGTGAGGATAGACCGATCCTTAGAGAGGGACATCAAGCTTGGGAGGGTGGAGGGACGGCGCAGGAGAGGAAGGCCCTCTATGAGGTGGATTGATTCAGTGACTGGGATAATTGGGATGGGAGTGTCAGAGACAGTGCAATTGGCACAGGACAGAGCGGAGTTTAGGGCTGTTGTACATAGGGTCGCTATGAGTCGCAGGCGACTCGACGGCACATAACAACAACAACAACGTAATGCGCTGTTTCCTTGCTCTTTTCTGATGACTGCTTCCTGGTCTAATGTATAGATTTCACAAGTACACAGTCAAGTGTTCTGGAACTCCCATTCTTCTTAATGTAAGCCAAAATTTGTTGTGATCCACAACGCAGTCAAATGTCTTTGCATAGCCAATGAAACAGAAATAGATATGCCTCTGGTACTCTTTGCCTTCAGTCAACATCCATGTGACATTGATAATGATATTCCTAGTGCCACAATCTCTTCTAAATCCAGCTTGTATTTCTGTCAGTCTCTGTTGATGTACTGTTCCAGTGATTTTTGGATAATCTTCAGCAAGATTTTCCTTGTGTGCGATACTGTTTGAAAATTTCCACACTATGTTGAATCACCTTTTTGGGGAATGGGGATAAATATAACTCTCTTCCAGTCAGTTTGCCAGGTAGCTGTCGTCCAAATTTCTTAATTTTCAACAAAAAAGGCAATTGGTAAAATAGAAGTGTTTTCCCCCACATTTACTGTTAAATCTCTGATTCATAGTGATTTTAAATTTGAGTTGGTAATGACTTTTCTTCTAAATGCACCTAAGTACTTATGTTATCTGAAATACAAGAATACTAATTAATGATTACGCTCCAACATAAAACAAAAATTCTCAATCTGGATCAATAAGCATATAATGAAAACAGAGGAAATATTTAAGTAAAGGATTTCATTTTACTTTAATCCACAGCTGACTTCCATCAAAGCAGCAGTCAATAAATTAAACTATTCACTGAATCAAATGAAAACATTACCTGAACTTCTTTAAAGTGTTAATAAGCAAAGATTTAACTCTGAGGACTGCAATATATCTGATCCAACCTACGGTAATTTTCGGTCATCTCATATGTATGTGAAACCTAGAAAATTAATAGAAGACAGAAGAATTGATAAGCTTGGACTATGGTGTTGGCAAAGAATATTAAATGTACCTTGCCAGAAGAATAATGAAATAAATATGTCTTAGAATGGCCAGAACACACTTGAGGAGTGAGAATGGCAAGACTTTCTCTCACATATTTTGGATGTGTTATGAGGAGAGATCGGTCCCTAAAGGAGAGTATCATGCTTTGTAAAGTGGAGGACCAGCAAAAAAGAGGAAAATGGACTGATTTGGTATCTGCAGTAATAAACTCAAATGTGACAATGACTGTGAGGAGACATAGAACTGCTTAGTGTTTCATTTTGTTGCATATGGTGTCACTATGAATCTGAACTAACTTGAAAACACTTGACAACAACAAAAATCAGAGTTCCATTGTCTATAAAGAAGGCATCATAGACCTCAAACCCTGAATTCTACAGTCTACAGTTTGATTTATTTACTTGTTGTGGTTGGATAGAAAGTGCAGGACAAGAAGCATTTTGCAGAACAAACAATTGAATGTATCTCATTAGAAAAGCTGAAAAGAAAACGAAGTTTATAGTAAAAGGGAAATATGAGAATGTATTTTAAAAGTGTTACTATAAAATCACTATGCAAAATAAATAGTTTTAAACAAAATTATCAAAATATGAAGCATTTGCTTCTCAAACTAGCCTCTTCTGTAGGTTTGTAGGCCTCTAACTATGGTGGTGTCCATATCTTTCATCCTTTCTGGAATGATTTTGTGTTTTCCATTTTAAGTGCCATCAAAATGGTAATATTGGTTTCTTACGACCCTTGTATAATATTCCTTCTAAATTGTCCCTTATCTTGGGGAACAAAACTGAAATCTGAAGGGGCAAGATTAGGGTTTCAGAGTGGATCAGGTAAAACTTCTGAGTGAAACTCTCATAGGACAGACCTTGATGATCTTGAAGTATAAGTGAATATGTTAGTCTTTATGGAAAAGCAAATTTTCTTCATGAAATTTGCCTGATTTTTTTCCTTACCAATACAGTTGCAATTTTCTTAAAACTTCCTCATAACCTTTTGAATGTCCATAGTATTTTGAGAAAATTTACCAGCATTACTTCTTTGAGGTCTTCCAAAAGAGTAGTTGTGACATTCTGAATTAATCTTTCTGTCTTGAATTTAACTGAACAATAGATTGCCTCAAAAACAAATGTTCCATTTAGGCCATGTTTCTGTATAGTGTTGGTAAGTCCAAGACTCATCTCCAGCTATGATTCATTTTTTAAAAAATTGTCATTAGCTTGTTTTTGTTTAAAAGACTGAGGGAAATATAAATCATGGAGTAAGTGGAATTGTAGAATTTCATGGAACACTATATATACACACGTGTGTGTGTGTGTTCAATTTATCTATCATCTATCTATCTATCTATCTATCTATCTATCTATCTATCTATCTATCTATCTATCTACCTACCATCCTAATGAGACCTGCAGGGACCTCTAGTAACCTAGTGGTAAGAAGCATCAATGCAATTCCCAAGGCACGGATTTCAAATCCACCAAGTGCTCCACCAGAGGAAGGACAATCTCTGCCTGTTCAATTAACTGCCTCTGAAAACCCATCAGAGGGTCAGCTATATGTCAGTTCAGACTTAGTGGTATACAACAACAATGAGAACTGGGGGAGCTCTGGTGGTCTTGTGGCAGTGGTGGTGGTGTTATGAGCCGTTGAGTCAATTGTGACTCATAGTGACCCTATGTTCAATAACATTGAACCCTGTCCTATCTTGAGCTAATCTCACTGTCTTAGACACACCTACCCACATTATCCCACTGGATGTGTTAATTCATCTCATCTATGGTCTTCCTCTTCCATGCTGTACCTCCACCTTTCCAAGCTTGATGTCATTCTCCAAGGACTGGTCCCTCCTGACCATGTGCCCAAGTAATATGAGACAGAGCTTTAAAATTCTTGCCTCCAGTGAGGAGCCTGGCTTCATCCTAAAGCAGATTTGTTTGTTTTCTTGGTAATCCGTGGTGACCTATTAGTGAAAATTTGCACAGCAATCACAAAAGCACATGGTTCAAACCCACCAGCTGCTCTGTGGGGGGAGAAGAATGAGTAATCTACTCCTGAGCTGTTAACTGCTTCTAAAAACCTGCCACATGTCTGTTCCAACTCAATAGCAAACAAGAGTGAGACTAAGATAAATTAGAGAACTTCTCTGTCATCATTCACCAACTACAGGGGCATGTTTAAACATACTTTGTTTGGAGTTAATGCATGCATGCATACGTAAATGAGAATTCTCTAGCAGCAATATTTCCAGAATTAAAATGGTAGATATAATCAATGAAACACAACTTTTTGAGGTAAAGTTGAATAAAACAGCAAACATCAGTATAAAGCTAAAGTTTGTTATTATTGAAAATTGTTGTGATGTTGTTAAGTTCTGTCAACTTCGATTCAAAAGACCCTATGAAAAACAGATCTGAACCCTGTCCTATCCTGTGCCATCCTAATCATCTCCGACACACTGGAGCCCATTGTTTTGCTCACTGTGTCAATCCTTCTTCTTTTATCATCTTCATCTCTTTCACAGACCCTCCATAATGTCTTTCCAAGGAATAACGTCTTCTAACAACATGCTCAAAGTGACACAAAGCTTTGCCATCTTTGCCTCCAATGACCATTCTGGATTTTTCCAAGACATATCTGTTTGTTCTTTTGGAAATCCATTGGATATTCAATACTTTTTTCCAACATCACAATTCAAAGAAAACGTTTATTCTTTTGTCATCCTTATGTATAGTCCAGTTCTCAGGTGCATAGTAAGTGCTAAAAAAGATTATGGCCTGAAACAGGCACACCTTAATCTTCAAGCCAACATTATTGTTCTTCAGTTTTTCAGAAAGGTCCCTAACTGCAGGCTTGCCCAAAGCAATAGTTCTCTTCATTTTCTGACTGGTGGTACCAAGGGTGATTGTAGATCCAGTCATTTTTCCATCGAGTACAATGTTGTTTATCGGTCCAGTAGAAAGGATTGTTGTTTTCTCATTGTTGAAGACTGTAATCTGATATTCTGCAGCAAATGTTTCAAATTCTCCTCATTTTCAGCAAGAACGGCCATGTCATATGCATAATGCATGTTGATTGGTGAGTCTCACTCTACTGATGTTACGTTCTTCTTACAACCCAGCTTCTCGAAAGATTTGAACATAAAGATGAGTAGATACTAAAAATAGGAGATATCTCTTTCCTAACTTTGTATAATGAAAAATTCTAAGAAAAAAGAATCCTTGCAACAAGGAACACCTTAGAGAACCTAGAAGTTGTTTGCTGTTAGTTGCCACTGACTTGATTCCAATTCATAGCAGCTGCTTACATACAGAGTAGAAATGTGCTTCAGAGGGTTTTCAAGGTTGCAATTTTTTTAAGAGATTGCCAAAGTACTTCTGAATCTAAACCGTCAACCTTTACATTAATTGTCCAGAACTTAACCCTTTGAACTACCTCCAGACTGGAAAAACTCATGTACACCAAAACAAACAACTCTGTTGATCCAATTATTATCTAAGGCAACTATCTATCAGTTTTTGTTTGTTTGTTTTTTTACAATGTAAAACTTAACAGTAGGATACTGCTTCATCTTTGGTGGAGGAATTGATGGATTTGAACTGTCAATTCTTGGTAAGCAACTCAAAATTTAATTTATTGGGCTTCTAGATAACCTAAGGATTTGTGTATATGTTGTTGTTGTTGTTGTTGTTGTTATTATTATGTGCCATAAAGTTGACTATGACTAACAGACCCCTTCTAAACCCAGCCTGGACTTCTCGCAGTTCTCTGTTGATGTGCTGTTCCAGTCGTTTTTGGATAATCTTCAGTAAAATCTTGCTTGCATGTGAAATCAGTGAGATTGTTCTGT
>NW_006399944.1:4349314-4351434 GCF_000299155.1 Elephantulus edwardii | reverse complement strand
CATAACAACAACAATAACATGACTAACAGCGATACTACAAAAAATGGCCTTGAAACTTGCCTTATCCTGATCAAACCTTATCATCTCCAACACATCTGACCTCACTGTCATATCACTGTGTCCATCCATCTCAACCAGGCTTTTCCTCTCCTGCATTTACTCTGTACTATTCCAAGCAGATGTCCTCCTCCAAGGATTGGTCCTTGGACTACTCCTGGTAACATGCACAAAATATTTGAAATAGGTTTTCAAAATCCTTACCTCCAAGAAGCAAACTAGTTTAACCTTCTCCAAGATAGACATGTTGGTTCTCTTAGCAGCCCATGACATTTTCAATGCTCTTGCCCAGCACCACAACTCAAAGGCATCTATTCATCTGTCATTTTTAATAACTGTCCAGCTCTTGCATAGCAAGTAATTGAAAGTATCATAGTCTGGATCAGGTGTACCTTAGGCTATAGTCTGACATCATTACTCTTTAGTACTTTAGAAGGTCCTTGAGAGCATATTTTTATAATGCAATCCATCCTTTGTTTTCCTGAATGTTGGTGCCAAGAGTGTTGATTGTAGATCAGAGCAAGATGAAATCATTAACAACTTCAAACATTTCTCCATCTACCATGATGTTGTTTATTGTCCCAGAGCATCTTTGTTTTCAAGATGCTGAGAAACAATCCACACTGAAAGTTGCAGTCCTTGACTTCTGCAGTAAGTAACTGAAGTACTCTAGTACTCTTCAGTTTTGGTGAGCAAAATTGTATCATTTGCACAATGCAGATTGTTGACGAGTCTTTCATCCATCCCAATGCCACATTTACCTTTTTAAATAACAGCCTCTCAAATCGTCTGTTCAGCATATGTAATGAAATGATATGCATAAGGATACATTCTTATTTTAATAATTTTTGAAATAATTTTAATGAACATTTACAGAGATTTTGGATTTCCATTCATTCATTGCTGCACTTATCTCCCCCCCCCCAGCCCCCCTCCAACCCCTACTTCACTCCTCTCTTTGAAAAGTAAAAGAAACACTCCCTCCCTGGTACACAATCCTTCCGCACCCCTCCCACCTCTCCAAGTACATTCCACTATGCAACCGTAATTGTGCACATTCTTAACGCACTCTTTTCTTGATTTTTCAACCATCTAGTATCATCCCCTTTCTCTGTTTAGACAACAGCAACATGCAAAACTTACATAAAGTTTGCATACATTGGGTTTCACACTATTTTTTATTCCGATGGTGTTTCATACAATCATTACCATTCACTATGTTTTATAAAAATGAATCACCGCTATACTATGCCCACCATAACCCAGGTACAAAATGAGCAAAAGACATGGGAGACTTCTTAGAGAGGGGGACATTCAGATGGCCAACAGACACATGAAGAAATGCTCAAAATCACTGACAATAAGAGACATGCAAATCAAACTCACAATAAGATACCATTTCATCCCATTAGCAGTGGCAAATTTTATCAGGGCTACAAACAGTAAATGCTGGAACAGATGTGTAGAGATGAGAACTTTCATACACTGTTAGTGAGACTAAAAAATAGTACAACCACTCTAGAAGGCATTTTGGCATTTCCTAAAGAAGTTAGACACAGACACTCTGACTCAGCTATTCCACTACTAATATATACCCCAAGGAAATTAGAACTGAGACACAAATGGAAATTTAAACACCAGTGTTCATAGCAGTGATACTCAGCATCTTCTTTTGATGTTTCCCAAATCATTCAATATTTTGCCCATAACATCATTGCAATTTGAGACTTGAATTTGTTCTGCAGCTTCTTCAGTTTGAGAAATGCTGAGCAAATTCTTCCATTTTCATTTTCTGACTCAGGGTCTTTGCACATTTCATTATAATGTTCTTCTATATCATCACAAGTTGCCCTTTGAAATCTTCTTTTCAGCTCTTTAATATCCTGATTTCTTCCCTTAATTTTGGCTTCTTGGCATTATATTATGGTATTCAACCTCTTATGACATCCATTTTTTGTCTTTTCTTCCTCTTTTTTCTTTGTTATGGTCTTTTGCTTTCTTTAGGGATGATATTTTTCATGTATATGAGTGTGTGTGTGTGTGTGTGTGTGTGTGTGTGTGTG
>NW_006399944.1:4344490-4345644 GCF_000299155.1 Elephantulus edwardii | reverse complement strand
TTTTTTGGTTGCCATTTGCTTGGTATATTTTGTCCCATCCTTTAATTTTTAGTCTTTCTTTATCTCCATTTTTCAGATGTGTCTCTTGTAGGCAACATATTGATGGATTTTCTTTTTTTATCCAATCTGCTACTCTTTTTCTCTTCTGTGGTGCATTTAATCCATTCACATTCAGTGTAATTATTCAGAGGTAGAGTTTTATTGCTGTCATTTTGTTCAATTCTTTTTGGTGTTGTTGCTAGTTACTTTGGTCCATCCTGCTTTCTGTGGCATCTCTGTTTCCAGGACATCTCTCAGTGTTTCCTCTATGGTTGGTCTTGTTTTTACGAACTCCTTTAGGTTTTGCATTTCTGGGAATATGTTAATCTCTTCTTCGTACTTGTTGGACAGTTTTGCAGGATACAGTATTCTTGGTTGAACGTTGTGTTCTTTAAGTGTTCGAGAAATGCCATTCCACTCTCTTCTTGCTCGCATGGTTTCCGCTGAGAAATCAGCAGTTAATCTTATCTGTTCTCCCTTATAGGTCACTCTTTGCTTCTCTCTCGTTGCTTTTAGTATTCTCTCCTTGTCTTTAGTTCTCGCAAATTTGACAATGATGTGCCTTGGTGTTTTTCTTTTAGGGTCTGTTCTATATGGTGTTTGCTCAGCTTCTTGGATATATATTCTGTTGTTCTTCATTATGCCCGGAAAATTTTTCTCTAGTAATTCTTCCACAACTTTTTCAGTGCCTTTACTTGCTTCTTCCCGTTCTGGGATTCCTATGATGCAGATGTTATTTCTTTAATGGTATCCCACATTATCCTCAAGCTTTCTTTTGTTTCCTTCTTTTTGGATTCTACTTTTTTCTCGGTCAGATCTGTGGTGACAATTTTATCTTCTATTTCACTGATTCTGTTTTCCATCTCTTCTCCTCTATTCGTATGTCCCTCCATCATGTTGATAGCATCAGAAACCTTAAATTTCAAATTCTGGATCACAGTTTCTTGTTTTTCCAATGCCTCTAATGCTTCATTTGTTTTCTCTGAGTTGTTTTGGATTGTTTTTTTTAAGCTCCTCCTTATCTTAGCTGGCACTATGCTGTATTTCATCCAGTTTCTTTTTTATCCATTGAAAATATTCAATCATTGTTCTTTTAAAATCACTATCAGAAAGAT
>NW_006399944.1:4343602-4344390 GCF_000299155.1 Elephantulus edwardii | reverse complement strand
TAGCTGGCACTATGCTGTATTTCATCCAGTTTCTTTTTTATCCATTGAAAATATTCAATCATTGTTCTTTTAAAATCACTATCAGAAAGATCCATCAGGCTTTCTGGCTCCAGGAAATCCATTGCTACTGTGTCTTCTTTGGGGGTTGATATCTTGCTTTGGGCTGGTGGGACAAATGAAGCACACTGCTTTCTACGGGCCATTGGTGTGGCAGAGTTCTTCGTGACTGAGGTGGTAGGTGGTTTTTGATTTGACGTCACTGCTCCAGAAGAAGGTTGGGCAGAAACAAGAGTAAATGCGTAGAGGGTGCGTGCACACTCCAATGCTCATGTGAGTGGGGAGGGGGGAAGCGCACACTGATACACGTGGGGAAGGCCTCAGGAGAACCTAAATAATGAAGGAGGAAGTCTGTTGTTCCCTTTCTGGAATAGCTTCCCCACTCTTTGGAGATGCTCAGGATCTCTCTGTTGTTTTAGTTAGTGGGCCCTACCTACTCAGGCCAGAAACCAGTTTGATTCCCCACATAACTTAATCCTCAATGGTACATGCGTATTTTAGGGGAGGTTGATAAATCTTATAGATGTGGCATATATGATTGTCTTCCTAAATAGGTGTGGGGTGTCTGGGTTGCAAGCCCCGGCCTGGAACTGCCTCTGCTGTCCCTGCAGATCTCCCAGCAAAGTTCAAGTTTAGAAAGATGGCATTTCCCCACAGACCTCTGGGAACTGTAGTCAGTACCTGCAGTGGTAGCAGACAGGAAGGCTGCAGTGGTAGCAGACAGGAAGGCT
>NW_006399944.1:4272064-4343502 GCF_000299155.1 Elephantulus edwardii | reverse complement strand
AAGATGGCATTTCCCCACAGACCTCTGGGAACTGTAGTCAGTACCTGCAGTGGTAGCAGACAGGAAGGCTGCAGTGGTAGCAGACAGGAAGGCTGGGTTGCAGATCTCCCAGCAAGGCCCAAGTTTACAAAGATGGCGTTTCCCCACAGACCTCTGGGAACTGTAGTCGGTACCTCTGGGAACTGTAGTTGGTACCTGCAGTGGTAGCAGACAGGAAGGCTGCAGTCTTAAAATTGTTTTAATGTCATACAGGTGTGTGTGTGTGTGTGTGTGTGTGTGTGTGTGTGTGTGTGACACTTTCCTTCATTAACATTTTGTTTAATACATTCATTCTCATATATTGTGTTTTAGAAAATTAATCACAATTGAACTACACCCAATGGGTGATATTATTGATGTCATCACACAATTCATCTGTTCTTTGTTCATTTCTGTTCTATGCCTCAAACTTGTTATTGAGATGGATTTTAAATTCAGGTGGAACAGACTCATATTTTTGTTCTTGTGGATTTGTTTTACTTTTTTTCAGCTTTGATTTGAAGTTGAACATCAGTAGTTGATGGCCTGTTCCACAGTGAGCATCTTGCCTAGGTTTCACAGTTGATACAGAGCTTCTCCAAGAATCCTTTTTACTAATGCAATCAGTCTGATTCTTATGTAGTTCATCACATAAGATCCATGTGTATAGTATGCGTTTCTGATAATAGGTATTTGCCATGAATGAGTTACTATTCAAAACTCTATTATTCTATCTCTAAACTCATTTATGTCACCAAGCCTTTATTTTCCCACTCCCAGACCTTCTTCAGATTGAAGACTCTATGAAGATCTACACTCTATGAAAAACAATGTGGTATTAAGTTTAGAGGGGAACCGATCAATTACCTGTATTATGCAGATGACACAACCTTGCTTGCTGAAAGCGAAGATATCTTGAAGCACATGTTGCAGAAGATTAATTCAGCCTTCTCTTTGGATTGCATTTTAATGCCAAGAAAATGTCTATTTTTTTACCTACTGGAATATAGATAACATCATAATAGATGGAGAAAAGACTGACACTGTCAACAATTTCACCTTATTTAGATCCAAAATTTGTATCATTGGTAACAGTAGTCAGGAAATTAGGAGATATATTGCACTGGAAAAGTCTGCAGTCAGGAATTTATCCAAATTATTGAGAAGTAATAATTTTAGTTTGAAGACTAAGGTACATCTCATCCAGGCAATGGTCTTTTCAATCACTTGTTATGCATCTTCTAGCCAGACAATAAATAAGGATGACAGAAGAATTGATGCCTTTGAGTTATGGTGTTGGAGCAGAGCACTGGATATTCCATGGATGGCCAAGAGAACAAGTATATATGTCTTGGAGAGAGCAGGCAAAATTAATGAGGCTTCACCTCAAATACCTGTGCATGTTGCTAGAAAGGGCTATTCCTTTGAGTTGGACATGATGCTAGGAAAGGGAGAGGGTCGACAAAGAAGAGGAAGATCCTCAATCAGGTGGATTGACATGTTGACTGCCACAATGGGCTCTAATGTGTCAAGAAGTCTGAGGATGACACAGGATAGGACAGAGTTCAGACCTCTTGTTTATAGAATCACTATGGGTCGTACTCAACCTGATGGCACTCAACAACAAGAACAAAAGACCTTCCTTCAGTTACCAATTATTATTAACTTTTCTTGGTTGCATGTTAAAACTATTTCAGACTACAGATATTTGTAGAAACCTTCTCTTTCCTCCTCTTTTCTTTAGTTGTTTGTGCAAATATTTAAATTATAGTGGTATCAACAGTTCTCCCTTGTATATGTATGGATAGTGTGGTGTTAAGTGTTTAGTATTTAAAATGGCTTCCTTATATCTTGACTGACTTTGGCAAGTACATAGATGAGAATATGTGAATAGAGCATGTTAACCTATCCACGAAGAATTGGCTAGTCCCATCACTGAATTGAGTGGCTCTAGCAGTAGATTTATAGTGGTAAGAAGCTGCACAGAAATCCTGAAGGCACGTGGTTCTAATCCACCAGGTTCTCTGCTGAATAAGAATAAGCAATCTCATCCTGTGTGATTAATTGTCTCTGGAAACCCACTGGAGGGTCTGCTATGGAACTTTCCAACTCAACAGTGCACAACAACTACAGTATTAATGTTAGATTTTCACCACCAGAAAAGAAGAAGGAGGCATGTAGTGCAGGCCCTTAAGTGCCAGAGATTCTTGCACCAAGTAGGCCTACAACAGTGGTAGCAGTGGATGAAACAGAGAGCCAGAGATCTGAAATGAAATGGAGTTTACCTTAAACTGCTATACTTAGGGAACTGGAGATAAAAATATTTGTTTAAGACTGTTGGAGTACTTGGAGGTGGTTGTTGTTGCTGATTGCCTTCAAGTCCAGCACAACTCATAGAGACCCTATGAATCAAAGACCTGAAGCCTCTCTACTAATAATAGACATTTATCAAAGTTCATGGAGTTTCTGAAGGCATGTTATTTAGGAAGTAGATGCCACTCCTACTTCCAAACCTGTCATAGTATGTTATTATTCTTATGTGCTATTGAGTCACCTACAATGCATAGCAATCCTATGTACAGCAGCTCTGAACTCTTCCCTGTCATAAGCAAGTCTCACTAATTCTGACACATCAACCTTCATTGCCCCAGTTACTGTATCCATCTCATCCAAGGTCTCCCTTCCTGTACTGTTCTTCCACCCTTCCAAGCACGATGTCCTTCTCCAAGGACTGAACTCTCCTGGCCACTTATCCAAGTAAGTGAAATGGAACTTCAAAATTCTAACCTCAAAGGAAAGACTTCATTTCACCCTCTCTGAGATAGATCTATTTGTTTTCTTGGCAGTCCATGGAATGTTCAAGACTCTTCTCCAGCATTACGACTCAAGGGCATCTATTCTTCTTCTGTAATCCTTAGTCATTGCCCAACTCTCTGAAGCATAACAAGTAACTGAGAAGACCATGTCGTGGATTGGTCGCACCTTTGTATCTAGACTGGCATCGTTGCTCTTGAACCTTCTGGAGAGGAGGGAGCTGTATTTGGCAAGACTGAGAGCTTTGTAACACTGGCCTAAAGTCACACTGTACAAAGCTGAGGTACCTGTGAGCATGCTTCAGAAGCTGTCCTGACTGAGTGATTGTATTCTGACTAACCTCTGAATTATAGCTTTTGACTTCCCTAACGTTGTTCTGCATGGTCTGTGAGCTATCACATCAGGTTTTGGACCCCATAAAGCAGTAAGACTGTTGTTGGGATGAAAAGAAAGAGGTTCAAGAATGTGGGTATATGTCTGATCTCATAAGAATTAGCTTTGTGTTGTTATTGTTGATGGGGCGGTTCCCTTTTGTGAAGTTGGTAACAGTAAAACATGATCATCTCCAGGTAGTCCTTACTCTTTTAACAGGTAGTATCCTGTCAACATTGTACTTCAGGATGGCTACAGAAATGGTCTTTTTAACTATGAATGTGACTCTACTTTTCCTCAGTTTTTCATTTCTCATATGGTAGATAGTATGATAGTATGGTTGCACAATTCAAAGTTGCCCCTGACAATCCACCTCAGCTCATTGATATCTTGTTGATTGCCTTGTTCATAGTGACCCTATGAAAAAAAGGCCTGAAGAACCTTTACAACTACCAACATTTATCAAAGTTCATAGCATTTCCAGAGGCATGTTGTTTAGGATGTGGATGCCATTTCTACTAGTATACCAATATTTATGCTTTCCATTTCTTTTTTAACAGTGTTCAGTTTTCCTACTAATACTTTCCTACTATACTTTGTACCTTCCACATTCCAATTATTAGTCGCTGTTTACAACTCTTGTTCCTCATTTTGTGTCCCCCAGGATGAGAGCTCAACCTCCAATGCTTTATCTAATTGTACTCAATCACTCATTGAGTTTTCCAAATCCTGTTAGTTCATAAGTGGATGGCCAATCATCTTTTCTAGTCTGTCTTAATTTGGGAGTTCAAACCCCAAAAGATAAATTCAGTGTTGGCATTCCCATCTTCCTATCCCATGAGGTAGCCAGGGGATGAGGCCTCTAATTAAACCCTAATATGATGTCTTAGGTGTCATCATTCACATTCATTACCGAGGTGATCCCCAGTGAAAAGCACTCATCTGAGTGCTACTGCCAACCCAGCATGCATTTGGGCACTGTTGCTCTGGGTCTTCCAGCATGGAGGCATGTATATGGAGACTGGGTGAAGTGGGTGGACTCTGTAAGATGGTGTTCTTGTTTTGGTTGAAGATCAGTGTGGAATGTTTGGTTGGGTTTTTTGTGGGTTGTTTTTGTTTGGGGCTTTCTGTTGGATTTTTTTTTTTATTTCAGTCTCTTGTTTATAGCTGACAAGATCTGGTGGAGGGCCCTTGTATTGAAAAGTCGGGCCTGAGAGATTATATTTCTTTTATAATTAATTTCAATGAAAATTTACAGATACTTTTATTTCCATTCATTTATTGTTGCAATTGTCTCCTAGTGAAACCCTCCCCCCACCCAGTATACTCCCCTCTTGGAAAAGTAAAAGAAAAATTCTTTCATTGTTTTACAATCCTTCCCTCCAGGTCCACTCCACTATGCAGCCTTTACTCTGGACTCCCGTCACGACAAAAATACCTAATCACATATCCCTTTTAAACAGTTTCAATCCCTTGTTATAATACTTCAGAGGAATATTCTTCTAAGTCATACAGCACTCTTCTGTCAATTTGCTGAGCCGAAGTAATCTGGGTTTTCTGTGACACTGAACCTTGTGCCATTGGTTTCTCAAATGCCGTAATGGTTGCCTATGGTGAACAGGGTTTGGTGGAGCTCCCAGTTTAAGAGAGGTTTGGAAGCAGGAGTGGTATCCACTTCCTAAACTACAACTTTGAGATTTACATATTTTGCAAACCCACTGGAGAGGTCACCTATGAGAAATCTCTAACTCAGTGTCAATAAGTTGGTTAGTTAGCTTTTAGTATGTGTGTGTTTGCTTGATATTTTTTTTATAATAAAATGTGGGCTTTAAAAATTTTGTTTGTTTTAAATGGTATAATTTATAGCAGAGAAAAAAGAAACTTGGCATTTACTACACTTTTTTAAATACTTAAAATAAAAACAGAATACACATCAAAGGATATCCAATTACAATTTGCATGATTTGATACTAATTTGCAAAGTATTAAGAGTCTAATTATTCAACTCTTTCTCAACTGTGTTAATCTCTAATTATTCTGTCATTTTGAGTAATTGTTTGAGAATTTGATTAAAAATAAGCATTATCAATATTTATTTAGAATTTACATAGATAAAATTATCTTACACAGACTAGTTTCTTTATAGGAACTTCAGAAAAAGGACTTTAATTTTCATAGAAGAAAGAAATGCCTGAAGACATAAATATTCTTTTTTATTTCTATAAAAGGTCGAGGTCAGTATAGCAATTGTGAATGTTGTTGTTGTTATGTGCCATCGAGTCGTTTGCCACTCATAGTGACCCTCTGTACAAGAGCCCTAAATACCATTCTATCATGTGCCAACCTCACTGTCGCAAACACATTCATTCCCACCGCTCCACTCACAGAATAGATCCATCTCATTGAGGGTCTTCCTCTCCTGCACTTTCCCTCCACTCTCCCAAACATGATGTCCCTCTCCAAGGACCAGTCCCTCCTTGCAACATGCCCAAAGTATGTCAGGCGAAGCTTCAGAATCCTTGACTCCAGGGAATATTCTGGCTTCACCCTCTCCAGGACAAACCTGTTTGTTCTCCTAACAGTCCATGGTATCTTCAACACTCTTCTCTAGCACCACAACTCAAAGGCATCAGTTCTCTTTTTATCATCCCTATTCACTGTCCAACTCTCTGATGCATAGCACGTAATTGCAAAGACTATATAGCCCAGATCAGGAGCACCTTAGTCTCCAGCCTGATGTCGTTGCACTTCAGTACTCTTGAGAGGTCCCTCATAGCTGACTTTCCCAATGCAATTTGTCTTCTGATTTCCTGGCTGCTGTTACCAACAGCGTTGACTGTGGAATCAAGTAAATGAAAACTGTTGAGTATCTCAATCTCTTCACCATCCATACTGATGCTGCCAATTGACCCAGTGGAGAGAATCTTTGTTTTCTTTTTATTACTAAATTTTATTAATTTTAATGAACATTTACAGAGATTTTGGGTTTTCATTCATTCATTGTTGCACTATTTTCTCTACCCTCCTCCCCAGTTCGTTCTTCTTCCCCCTCCTTGTAAGTCTGTTTTAATTGTCCAATTGCCACAGTGCTTGTCAAAGCCAGTTCTGATTAATCTACTTTGTCAGTGTGTCCTTTGTCATTCCCTATCACTCCTCACTGAGAGAGACTTCAAACTGATTCATAAGAAAAAGGGGATGGTGTATTCTCAATGGGACATAACGACAACAACAACTGCAATTTTAATTAATAATTTCTGTAGTTAGTAATCTCTGGAGGGGCAGTTTCTGGGAAGTTGCACTGCCAATGAAAAGGTTATGCCTCTCTGGCTTTTGTGGAGAAAGATAAACTCCTACTTTGTGATTTATAGCCATGAAAACCCAATGGATGGTCAACTGAGTCAATTGTAACTTGAAGACAAAGAGTTTGAGTTTTTCAGCTTGGATTTTAGTTATCTCTAGGTAGGAGAAGAGAAAAGATACTAGAAAATGTGGAGGGAAAGGAGTAGAGACTGGTCACAGGGTCTCTACACTTCCCTTTATATACTGTTTTAGTCCCTTATACAATTATATAAAAAAACAAAATGTTGTTTTGTACCATCGAGTTGCTTGCAACTCATAGTGAACCTATATGCAATAGCTCTGAAGCCTACCCTATCCTGAGCCAGTCTCAGTAACTCCAACATACTTACTCTCAATACCCCATCTCATCAGAGGACTTCCTCTCTGGCACTGTCCTTCCATTCAGCCAAGCATGGTGTCCTTCTCCAAGGACTGGTACCTCTTGGCCACATGCCCAAAGTATGTAGCATGGAACTTAAAAATATTTGCTTCCAGGGAGAAACTTGGTTTCACCCTGTCCAGGATAGACACATTTGTTCTCTTGGCAGTCGATAATATGTTCAATGTTCTCTAGCACTACAACTCAAATACTCAAATATTCATCTGTCATCCTTAGTCATTGCCCAGCTTTTTGATGCGTAGAAAGTAATTGTGAAGATCATAGTCCCCGGACTGACAAAATTACTCTTTTGCCTTGGTGAAGTCCCTGACAGTAACCTTCTCCAATGCAAACAGATTTTTATTTTCTGATTGCTGGTGCCAAGAGTGTTAATTGTGGATCCAAGCACGCGTAAATTGTTAACAGCCTCAATCACTTCTCCATCTATCATGGTGTTGCCAATTGACCCAGTTCTGAGAATCGTTGTATTCTTGATATAGAGCTTCAATTCCTTATTTTCCATTCTTCTCATTAGTAGCCTCAATTTACACTTTACTGCAGATTCATTTACCTAGTCAATTTTTTGCATATATACTAGTTTCCAACGATTTACACATTTTTATATAGAAAGAGCTTCAGGATTTCACTTCAATTAAGATTGCTACCCCTAAGGCCTTCCGTTATAAGTAGGAACTGGACTCACTACTGATATGTCAATCCTGTTCTAGTCCTTATTTGTTATACAGGTGCTTTCTTCTACTTTTTATTTTTTAATACAAATAAATTATAATTCTTTTTATACAAGCAAATTATAATTATATAATACTTTATTATAAAAGTAAATTCTAAAATAAATAAAAGTAAAAGAAAGCATCTGTACAACAAATAAGGACTAGTAAGCGGATTGGCATATCTGTAGCTGATCCAGTTCTTATTCATATGGGAAAGTCTTAGAGGAAGTAATCTTAATTGAAGCAAAAGCCTGAAGCTTCTTTTGCATAAAAGTGTATAAAACTTTGGAACTAATCTAATATACATGTAAAAAAAAAGTCACTAGATGATTGAATTTGTAGGGAGGTGTGAAATGAGGAAAAGAAGAGCTTTGGAGAGAGCTGCTACCTGGTGGTCATGAATGGTTGAATTGAGTGGTGCTAGGGAGCAGTTACTACGAAGCATCCATTGCTTTGGCTTCAGATTGAGTATATAACTAAGTGAAGGGTAGAAGCATAGAAGTGACTTTCTGCTTTACTATAATGTCCATATTTCCAATATCTTATTTGTTGACAAAGAATTGGTGATTCTAGCAGCTGTGCTGTATTCCCAAAGGAACACAATTCGAATCCACCAGTTGCTCCATGGGAAAAGAAGGATCAATCTTCTCCTGTGCATTTAACTGCCTCTGAAAACCCTCTGGAGGGTTAACTATGTGAGTCAGTTCTGACCTGAAAATACACAACAACTACAAGGTGATAAAGCAGCAACACTCCAGGTGGTCTGGCATCGATTGAGGCTTCACTGGCATCTTGGGTTTCCACAGAAAGAGTGAGGAAAACAAGACCTATCTCACAGTGTTGTCTTGAAAGTCAAAGGATAGAATATATGTGAAAATGTTTTGGAAGTTACAAAGTGTCTTACAAAATTTATTATTTAAAAGCGAATAAAACAAGAACTTTAATGAAAGTCAATGTAAAATTTTACTCCTTCCTCTATTTGACATACAAACATACCAAAAATAATACTTTTTTAAAACTTTGGTTGTCATTGCAACTTGGATGCACCTAAATTAGCCTCCTACTTTTTTAATTAGTGAAGATTTTCTCTTTTCAGATGGAATATGCATGCAAAAGAATACCAATCACTGGTGGATTTACCCTAAACACTTGATTACATGCCCAGAAAGTTCTTCACAGTATGCTTCCTTAATTTTCCTTCTTCTAATACTCATTAGATTATGAAGGATTTACTAGAGCTTTTGTGATATTGGATATCATAGCACTTAACTGAAAACAAGATGAAAATGAAAACGCCTCATTAGAGCGAAAACTAAGCCTTCACACGGAAAAGAATATTTGATGAAAAATAGTACCATATCTTGTCTTTTCTGGTAAGGATATTATGTAAGATTAAAAGCGTACATAATACATATTCTTCAAAGCATTTTAAGTTACAACATAGTTAAACAATAAAAATCAAATTAACAAATACTTCACATCAATTTTTCAGTTACATTTCTCTTTGAATATAACTTTTAAAACCTGTTCATCATGGATCATCTTGTCCTATAGTATGTGTCGTGTTGTGTACAGTCGAGTTAGAATTAACATATGGCTGACCCTCTAGTGGGTTTTTAGATACAGTTTATTGCATGGGAAGAGAGTCTCCATCTTTCTCCCATTGACCTGCTGATGAGTTTGAAATGCATACCTTTGCGTTGTCAATACAATTCCTTACCTATCACTAAGCTACCAGATCAAATAGGTATCTTAGAGACGTGCAGCCAGAGTTCTCCTTGGAGGAAAAGATGATTAAATTTTGCCTCACCTACTCAGGGCATGATGCTAGCAGAAGCTATTTCTTACAAGGGAACATCATGCTTGGAAAGAGGGAGGAAGGAAAAAAGAGAGAAAGACTCTTGACCAGGTGGATTGACACAGTGAGTGACACAACGGGCTCAAGTGTGTCAGGGATCATGAGGAAGGCACAGCATAGCACAGGGTTCAGATCTGTTGTTCACAGGAACACTAATAGTCGTACTTGACTAAAGGGCCCCTTACAGCAGCAAGCCAACAGAGCTCCCTGTACAATTTATTCAGTGTTTATTTTCTGCTTTACCCTGTATTAAAGGGCACGCTTTACCGTGTACTATATTTCCCCCTTTAGCATGGATCATTCTCACGAGCTTTTATAAAACAAATTCTATTTTCATCCATACTATCTATACTTTGAAAATTTAAAAAAAAAGTTATAGAAGGCAATGTGGAAGGATCTATCATATTTTTTAAAAGTATTTATTCATTTAGAAATTTTACTTCTGGCACCTTTCCATACAGATTTATGTTCTTTTGTATGTTTCCTTCATATTAAAAGAACACAAAGCAGTATTATGGTGCAAATGGTTATTTACTTAACTGTCATCCAGAAAGCAAAAATTTGATGGCTCAAATTCACTGCCTCAAGAGATAGACTCCATAATATTTTTCTAAAGGGTGATAGCCTTAAATACATTATGAAGCAATTTTATACAATATACATGAGGTCATCATGGGTCAGAACTGGCAATTATCCAGAATAGCAAATATATATGACATGTAGGTAGGTACTTATTACAACTTTGCTTGTAAATAGAAAATAATTAGAAATAACCCAACTGCCCATCAACAGAAAAAAATGTTTAAAGAAGTAATAAATCTATTGCAGAATATATCATACTGATTAAAACAAACTTCAAAATCTCAAACAACTTTGAAATGAATTTGAAATGTGGGCCAGCTTCAACATTTATTTCATCTCTGTTACATATACCTTCGAATGAAATCACTTAACTAGGCGTTTCAATTCATTTCATTCTAATAGCTGGCAAGTAAGTGTTGATTGTTTGCTACTTGTTCACGTGGGGAGCAAGAGTCATAGATCTTTTCCATTTGCGTTGTTTGGGCTTCCTCATAGTGTGGCAGCTGGGTCCAATAACAAACATCCCAGCAGATGCTGGAAAAACCTAAATATCCTTCTATTACCCCCGTTCCTGAGTCAATAGCATAGTTTCCACCTCTGAGATTCAAGAGAAAGTATAATCTGTCACGTTTTCTAAGACCTTTTAACTAAGTAATTATATATCTACATCACTAATTTTTATAATCATCTTTAGTGTCAAATAGAGCAAAACTAACAATATATATTTTTATTATACACACACATATATTAAGAAGTTCAGGATATTTAACTAGTTCTTATTGGTGGAATAAAAAAGAAAGAAGTGATAGTGTGTAACTACATTTTTCTTTTCATACTATTTGATACTGTTTTGATTCTTAAATTGTGTGAATGTATACCCTAGTTGATAACTTTTAAAACTTGTTTATGTGTGTACCCCAAGATATTTGAAGAAGGTAAGTGGTTAACTTAGTTTATCAGGTACTGAGTGTGTTTGAGACGGCGAGGTTGGCACAGGATAGAACGGCATTTAGTGCTCTTGTACAAAAGGTTGCTATGAGTCACAAGCAACTAGATGGCACGTAACAACAACAAAAACAACATCAGGCAATAAGACTAGTAAAACTAAATTTGATGTTTCTTAATCAGCTATTCAGCCAGCTTACTGGAAGAAATTTATGTTTGTTCCCATTCCCCCCAAAATGTGATCATCCAGAATGTGGAAATTATAGAACAATATCACTAATATCACATAAAAGCAAAATTTTGCTGATGATCATCCAAAAATTACTAGAATAATACATTAACAAAGAACTGCCAGATATATAAGCTGGATTTATCTATCCTTATGCCAGGGAAGTAGGGATATTATTGCTGATGTCAGATGGATTGTGGCTGAAAGAAGAGAGGTCCAAAAGGCTGTCTACTTATGTTTTATTGACTACGCAAAGGCATTTGACTGTGTGGATCACAACAAATTGTGACTAATGTTGAGAACAATGGGAATCGCATAACATCTGATTGTGCTCATGTGAAACCTATACCTATATTAGAATGCAGTCTTCAGAATAGAGCAAGGGAACACTGCATTATTCAAATCAAACAGAGGAGTGTGTCAAAAATATATTCTTTTTCTAAACTTTTTCAATCTATATGCAGAACAGAACATTTAGGAGGCTGGGTTTTATGAATAAGAATGTGGCATCAGGATTTAAGGAAGACTCATCAACAATTTGCATTTGGCAGATGATAGCAACTTTGCTCACTAAAACTGAGGAGGACTTTAAACGCTTACTGCAGAAGATCTAAGATTGTAGCTCTTAATATGGATTGTATCTCAACATCAAAAAGCAACCACTGGGTCAATAAATAGTATGAAGATAGGTGGAGAAAGGATTGAGGTTGTTGATTTCATCTTCCTTGAGTCCACAATCAGCACTCTTGGCAGCAGCAGTCAGGAAGTCAAAATCTGAGTTGCATTGGGAAAATCTGATGCAAAAGATCCCTGCAAAGTGCTAAAGAGCAATGATGTAAGTCTAGAGACTAAGGTGAACCTCATCCAGGCTGTAGTCTTCTCAATTGCTTGCTATGCATCTGAAAGCTAGAAAATAAATATGGATTGCAGAAGAAGAATCAATGGCAATTAGTTGTGGTTCTAAAAGAAGGGTGTGGAACATACATACCATGGACTGCCAAGAGAACAGATAAGTCTCTCATTGAGAGGGTGAAATCACTTTGCTTGTTGGAGGTAAAGATTTTTGAAGCTCTATCTCCGTAATTTAAGCTTATTTCCAGGAAGAACCAGTCCTTGAAGAAGGTCACCTTGCTTGGAAAGGTAGAGTGTCTGCACAGCAGAGGAAGACCCTAGATGAGACGAATTGACACAGTACTGTGGTAATCCTGTCAGATGTGTCAGAGATGTTGAGGTTGGTTCTGGATAGAGAAAGGTTCAGAACCATTGTTCATAGGGTCACTGTGTGTTATAGTTGACTTGACCTCACAAAACAACAACAATAATCAGGGTTTATTTACTAATCTCCCTGTTATCTTGCCTACTTATCTGATTATGCATCATTGTGGTTTAAAAGTGCCCTGGGAAAAGAATTATATTTATCCTAGGGAGATGTAGCTTATGCAACCGTATGACCCCCTGATGTAGGAGACTGCTCCTCTTTTTCTACAGAAAATGACTCTAAGTTATCTCCCAGCACACTTCTGATTGTGATACTGTTGTTGCTGATTCCTTCGAGTCGTCGAGCACGACTCATATGACCCCATGAACAAAAGGCCTTCTGAAGCTCCTCTACAATTATTGACACTTATCAAAGTTCATAAAGTTTCCAGAGGCATGTTGTTTAGGAAGCGGATTCCACTCTTGCTTCCAAATCTTATGTCTACTCTTCTTCAAATGTATTTAACAGGTTGTTTGGATGTGATTTGGGGTTTGTTTATTTTGTTTGTTTGTTTTAATCTTTAAAAAAGAAATAGAAAAATTATACTGAAAAGAAATGCTATCATGTTTCAAGGATTTTTAGGTGCTCGATCAGTTCTTCTCTTAAGCTCATGAGTAAATAAATGAGCAATGGCTGCTTCTGTATCGCATCTACAGTATCCCAAAATCTCAGAATCCACAAAAGATTCTGTTATCAGTATCATTTCTTTTTCAGAGAAAGAGAAAAAGGTAGATCATGTCAATACACTGGTTGTTCATATTGTTGCGTGCCATTGAGTCAGAACCAATTCATAGCTGCCCATTCAGAGACAATAAATTGCACAGGCTAAGATTGCCTATCCTTTTTTGGTGGAACAGTTAGTGGGTTTGAACAGCATGCTGGAATTGCAGTGCAGCTTCTTACCACTAGGCCATCAGAATAATCTGAGGCATTAAAGGTCTCATAAGGTCATCAAAAGATTTGCCTCTAGTACCTAGAATGTCTAGTCAAGATGTTAGATGGATCTTGGCTGAAAGCAGGGAATACCAGAGGAATGTCTATCTGTGTTTCATTGACTATGCAAAGGCATTTGACTGTGTAGATCATAACAAACTGTGGCTGACTCTGAGAAGAATGGGAATCCCAGAACACTTGATCGTTCTAATGCGAAACTTATACTTGGACCAGGAGGCAGTCGTCAGAACAGAGCAAGGGAACACTGCATGGTTCAAAATTGGGAAGGGCGTACGCCAGGGATGCATCCTATCTCCATACCTTTTCAACCTATATGCAGAACAGATTATCCGGGTGGCTGGGCTCTATGAGGAGAAATGTGGGGTCAGGATTGGTGGACGATTTATCAACAATCTGCGTTATGTGGATGACACAACCCTGCTTGCTGAAACTGAGGAGGACCTGAAGCACCTGCTACAGAGTGTCAAGGACTGCAGCCTACAATATGGATTGAGGCTCAATGTCAAGAAGACAAATATTCTCACCACTGGACCAATTGGCAGCAATAGGATGGATGGTGAAGAGATTGAGATTGTACACAGCTTTAGTTTGCTTGGCTCCATAGTCAACAGTCTTGGCACCAGCAGCCAGGAAATTAAAAGGCACATTGCCATGGGAAAGTCTGCTGTTAGGGACCTCTCCAAAGTGCTGAAGAGCAGTGGTGTCTCTCTGGAGACTAAGGTGCATCTGATACAGGCCATGGTCTTCGCAATCACCTGTTATGCATCAGAGAGTTGGACAGTGACCAAGGAGGATAGAAGGAGAATTGATGCCTTTGAGCTGTGGTGCTGGAGAAGAGTACTGAGAATACCATGGACTGCTAGGAAAACAAATAGATTTGTCCTGGAGAGGGTTAAACCGGATGGCTCCTTGGAGGCAAGGATTCTGAGGCTCCATCTAACTTACTTTGGACATGTAGTGAGGAGAGACCGGTCCTTGGAGAGGGACATCATGCTTGGGAGGGTGGAGGGACGGCGCAGGAGAGGAAGGCCCTCTATGAGGTGGATTGATTCAGTGACTGGGATAATTGAGATGGTAGTGTAAGAGACAGTGCGATTGGCACAGGACAGAGCGGAATTTAGGGCTGTTGTACATAGGGTCGCTATGAGTCGCAGGCGACTCGACGGCACATAACAACAACAACAACAAACAACAACCTAGAATGTTGGGGTTGACAGGAGGGTTTCTCTCCGTCTTCTATATCTATCAAACCTCACTGTTGATGTTCTTGTGATGCGAAGAAAACATGGATGAGAATAATATTTTTTTCTGAATTAGATAAACAACAGTATCATCATGGACTTAAAATCTTTATGGCAATATACAGCCTAAATACTAAAACAAGATGAAAGTGATCAGCATCTGTCCTCTCCCCAGTACTCTGTCTTCCTGGAGACTGTTAAAAAATTTCCTGCAGTTGATAGGCCTAGTGTTTGTTTTGTTTTGGGTTTTTTTTTTTTGTATTTTTATATGTTGTGCACGTCATATAGGCTAATAAAAAAAATACATTGACTTTAGAGTCCAAAGTGTTTGGTTCCACTTTAAATTCCACCGTTGAGAATAAATAATACACTTATGGTCTGCTTATTTCATCAGATCACTGTAAGTGTCAAAGACATTATAAATTGAATGGCAATCAATTTTCTTATTATTATCTTAAAGAAAACAAGTCAAACAGTAACTGATTTCATGGAGTCATTTGCTTTAGATCAGAACTTCACCAACTTATGAATGAAATAAGCTACACTATATTTACAAAGAAGAGAGAAAGTAACTCAAATTCCATCACGTATCTTACCTATATTAACAAATTTTTACTATTAAATTTATTATGTAGTGAAGTCAAAAGGAAAATACTGATGACTGTGACTCACCCATTAACTTGTTTTTCTATCAATAATTATTATTTCTCTAAATCTCCAATATTTAGAAGACTAGGGGAAAAAACCCAAAATAAAATAAGAAAGCACCCAGGGTTATTATATCATTATTATGTCATTACCTCTAGTCTGTGAGATCAGATGTTTTCCATCCTTAAGTCATGAAGTAGTTAAATAATACCTATTAAAGGGGGGGAAGTAGTCTCACTAAATAACTGAAACTGTCTATTCATACTAAGTTTCATGTTTCCTTGGAAAGTTATGCAAAATCCAGAAATGTTATAATCTGACAGTTATACCTAAAAGATAACAAAAAGAATGCATGTTTTTGTTTACAGTGTGATAAATAAAATAGCATGCTATTTCATACCTAGGTGGAAAATAGGAATCTCTTCCTATTATCTGAGTCTAATGTGATTTTAATTTAATCATTTTGTTGATAAAAAAAGTAAGCATAAGAAGGTATGCATGACAGACTATTTTTGAATTAATAAAACATATTTCAGACCTCTTAGATGTCATATACTCATTAATTACAAATCAAGTGTTTTAATGAAAAATATACTGTAAATGCACTTCAACAAGGAAAAGCTATTATTTAACTTAAGAGAATGAAATGAAGATTAAGCTCATATGATTGAACACTTAGACACTTAAATTATCAGAAAATTGCTTTTGGTTTTCCAGTAAGAATGAAACATATTTATTTTCCTTAGCATAAATTGCTCTTATCTGAGCTTAGACAAATCACTATTTTCATTACTGCCTCTGCATGACAAAAATCCATAAATGATTTGCAAATGTCTTACAAACTAATACTGTAAGTTTTCAAACTTTTGGCTAGAACACCTCAAGGGGATGCTGAAGTGTAACTGCATGAAATCCTTTAGGTAGAAAATAGATAGAATTTATGAGTTTTCTGCCTTGGTCTATTTCAATTAGAAATGATCGGGGAAAGGAAAATGCAGACAGGTAAACCAGCAAGAGATATATATTTTTTTAAAAAAGTAAAGAAAAATGAAGAGAAAAACAGAGTATACTGTGAAATTAATGTTTTTTTGAAATATTTTTTGAATACTTTTTTCTAGACATTTTTGAAACTGTGTTTACATGGTTTAATAAATGATGTGTTTGTTTAGAATGTAGAATCTCAGTATGTATATTAATTTTGTGGCAATTGATCTACATTAACTTAAATTTGATACATACAGTCAAATAGAAATGTAACAGATAAATAGACAGATGCATACATAAATGGATGATGCATGGATAGATAGGTGTTCAAAGTGACAGCATTTTGTACATGGGGAGGATGTAGACTGATTCTGCATCATTCCCACAATTACTGGTTCAAGTCTGTCTCTCTGGCTGTGATTCCAATCTGTCTTTTGGAGCCTTGCTGTCCTCACTCGTCCACGATGTTATCAGTCCTTATCAAGTGACTAATGACTCTTGATGATGTGAACAAGCTAGCAAAATATGATGCTGATCTCTAAAACTTAAACCTTTGAAATCTATTTCTAGATACTGAATAGAGGAATGAGAGGATTGTAGAAGTGAAATTCATGTGTTTATCTTTACTAGATAATAATTTAGTGTTTACTGATTTTCCTTAGAATTATTCAAATATGATTGTATGTTAAACTAATAGGATCTATTTTCAGAATACGAAAAATTCTTATTAATTGATGTTGAATCACAACCGATGCAATCTATAGGAAATGCATAAAACTATGTCCACTCCCCTTTAACATGTATGCTAATGATATAATTTCAAATTAAAATAAAGTAATAATACTTTTGGTAAAACTGTGTTCTTAAGATATTTAAAAAATATATTCATTTTGAAGGAAAAATATGTTGCAATTGGATTATGAATGGTGATTTTTATCTGGTTGTTAATTAATCCCTTGATGAAAGGGAATATAACCATCCCCATAATTTATTTCCCCTAAAGAATTTTGTGATGTGCACGTATTACCCTAAACTTCAACCTGTAGTCCTTGAAAGACAAGGCAGAAAATGAGTTTTCTTTGTAAAGACTAACTCTAACGTATACATTGAAAGCCACACACAAATATACACTATCATGCACAAATCCACAAGAATAAACCCACAAGAAAATAAGCTTTTGAGAAGTATTCTTGAGGTTTTCTTGTTCTTGACTAAAGTAGATAAAGGAAACTTCTTAAGGAAATGGCCCACTACATGCAGAAAAAAAAACAATACCTTATAATGAACCTTTAAAAATTAAATATTTTAATCCCATATTGTACATTACTGGAGTGTGCAATAGACTGAATTCATATATGGTTGTTTTCCCTACTCTTATTAAACACCTACTGTGCTAGTTTAAAGTTGAGTATTGCTGGCTCTCAGAGTTTAAATAATAGATACCAGCTCCTCTCTTACCTTACAGAACATGTCTAAGCATTTTGTCCTTGCTTTATCCCTGGTCTCTCTAAGTGAGAAGCAGATGAACCCAAGCAGCCTTCGCAAATAACAGATTTAAATTTCTGATATATTTATAAAAGGCCAAACCTTATACTGTGGTATCCCATCTGGTAGGGATTCTCAGAGTAAATTATGAGCATTCATTCCCTCCAGACATTTGAAATTACAAGTGTTTTCAGAATATATTGTTTGATATTTCTTCATGGCTGTAAATATACATAGGAAGGAAATTATAAGAAGTTCCTCTTCGTTCTAATTCATTTTCAAATACAATTGGCTCCACAATCATAAATATTTTTAGCTAGTTGGTAAAATGTATATGCTTAAAATGAATCTTATATTTTTCATTTTTTTAGATAGTTGACTCATTAAAACAGAAATACTAATGAGAAAATATAAGTGCAGATAATTGCTGTTGTTGTTGTTGTTGTGTGCCGTTGAGTCGCCTGCGACTCATAGCGACCCTATGTACAACAGCCCTAAACTCCGCTCTGTCCTGTGCCAATCGCACTGTCTCTAACACTCCCATCTCAATTATCCCAGTCACTGAATCAATCCACCTCATAGAGGGCCTTCCTCTCCTGCGCCGCCCCTCTACCCTCCCAAGCATGATGTCCCTCTCTAAGGACCGGTCTCTCCTTAATTAGTGCCATTAAATGAAAAAGAAAAAAAAAGGTAACCATTTGTAGGGTTCCAGTGTCCAAAACAAGACTTGAACTCAAAGAAAACTTGTTGTTGATATCCATTTCAAAAGCTACTTTCTTCTGTTGAAATCACCAAGCCATTCAGCAAGACTGTCCCCACTACTTCAATGCAACTGTTCTTGTCAAAGTTATCAATAATTTTCATGCTGTGAAACTGCATAATTGATATACCCAATGGATCAGGCTACAGAATCCAGCAGAATTAATCAAACAGTTCTTCTTTTTAGAAATATTTTCTACTTGCTTCTGTAACATTATGCTTTGCATATTTTCTTTCTCCCCCACTGGGAACTATTTCCCTTGCACCTTAGATTACACATTCATCCTCTCATAAACTACTAATTATTGTTTCAATCTGTTAACTAAACATTCTTTTTAAGTTATGTTGTATAATTATGCGGATTGAATTCTCATTTCAATGATGATAGCTCCGAAAATTATATTGTCATATCAGATTCATATAACCACCTGCCAATATGACATTTCCACTTGTCTGTCTGAGAAGCAATTTCATTTGAATATATCCAAAATTGAACTCTTGCTTTCATTTCTTTAAAAATATTCTCTTACTCACTCTTCCTTAGCAATGGTCGTCATAAGTATAGAAAATCATATTCCAGAGATGCAACTTTAAATTCAATTCTTGGCTCTTAGTCTCTTTATTAGCCATTTCTCTCTTCTCAAACCCTAAATATTCTTCTAAATATGCCTTTTTAGCTCTATCTCAGTATGCTATATAACTCCTTTGCTATATCTTAATCATGTAAGTCTTTTTCTTGTATTCAATTATCCTAAAACTTTCCCAACTACAAACCCTTTCACTGGCTGTTTGCTCTCTCTATGGTTTGTTTGGGGATTCCACACCCCCCCTAGATTTTTGCATGATTATCTTCTTTTTCTCAATCAGGTCTTGAATTATGTTTCCACTTCTAAAGAATTCTCTGGCCACCAAGTTTAAAGTATACCTCCTAGCATACAACTCAAAAGGACACCATGTTGTTTTATAGTACTATGTTATTTTCACTTGTTTATTGTTTGAATTATTACAGTAGAAAATAACATTCAAGGAAGCAAGGCCCTTTCCTACTCCTTCCCTAAACAGCAACATCTAGAATAGGGTTTCATGAATGATATATGCTATATAAAGATTTGTGAACAAATAAGCAGGTTAAAATACTTGTGATATCTACAGCAAACTCCAACTGAGATATTTTTGTTAAACAGATTACCTTGTACTTTTGTTATTCACCTTACCTCATTTTTGTGTTGTCTTTCTCTATGGCTTATCAGTTGTGCTTAGAGCCTTAGATAAAGACTTATTATCTCTTAATATATATTCTTTTAAGTAAAAAAATCTTAAAAATAATGTTTAGATGATTTAAGAAGTTATCAACTTTTGCATATCTTTCATATTACTTCATAAGCATGGGGAAATTGATAATAAGTAAAAAAGATGAAAGAGATATTGACGCCTTTGAGTTGTAGTGTTGTCAATTAGAGTTGAATATACCATGGATTACCAAAACAAGAAACAACTTCTTCTTGGAGGACATTTAACCAAGGTGTGGAGGACATATAAACAAAGTGCTCTTTAAAAGCAAACATGATGAAATTTTTACCTCCCATACTTTTTGTGTGTTGTCAAGAAGGGTCAGTCTTTAAAAAAAGAGACATTGTTGTGGGCAAAGTTGAAGGTCAGAGAAAAAGCCTCAATGAGATTGACACAGTAACTGTATTAATGCCCTTGAGCATAGTAGAGATCTGCCCCAGCCAGCAGGGACGTCAACGTAGACCCTAAAGGAAGGAGAGTGGGGCTGAAAAGGGACAAGTGGTGCAAAGAATGGGGACAAGACAGATTCCTGATCAAGTCCCACTTTATTAAAGTTTTTTCAGGCCTTTATAGGAATTTGCCTAGGTATATTATATAGGCTGGTTTATGGTGGAAACTCAGCCTCAAGATATGAGTATGCCGCAGGAATGAGGGACACACCCTAAGACCTGAATTACAGACACTGAGCTATAGAAAGAAGCAGTTTCCTTGAGACTGGGTAGAGATTCTGAGCTAAACTTATTTCTAGACATGCCAGGCAGGCCTTTATGGAATAGCATTTAGTGAGCAGCATAAAGAAACTTAGACCTTAAGTCAGGAGCCTCAAAAGTGGCTCTCTACAGAGATCTTGAGGATCATAGGGCAAAGTTACAATTTGTTGTTTAATCTTTCTTCATAGTTAACTGGGGGACACCTAACAGAAACAACAATGATATCCCAAGAACTCAAAATAATGAAGTAAATAATATAGACAATAATATTTGCCTTTATGTATTTACATTCTATTAGGAAGACACGTAAAACCATTAAGAAAAATGAAATCATTTATATGAAATAAATCATAATAGAAGTTAAATAGAAAAGGAGAAACAAAAAAGGGATGAACCTATGGCAGACTTTGAGAAGCAAGGAAAAAAGTTATCATTTTAACTATGGTATGTAGTCATTTAACAACTTAGTGAGAAGGTGACTTTTGAGTGAGGACCTGAATTAACTGAAGACATGAGTCATTCTGAGAAGTCAGGAAAGAGCAATTCCAGCAAAGAAGAACAAGTGCAAAGAGCATGACTCATGAGCTGAAGGACAGCAAAGAGGTCAGTGTGACTGCAGTAGAATGAATATGGGCTGATAGATGGAAATAAGATCATAGAGGGAGTTGCAAATAAGGCAAATCACAAGGTCCTTGTACACTGGAGTAAAGACATTAGTTTTTATGAGATATAATAGTAATAGAGGGTCTGAGTGGTAGAATGATCAATCTGACTTATTTTACCAACACCCTTATGGTTGCTCTCCTGAAAAAATAGGAATGATGTAATATAAACAATGAAGAGGTTATCATAACACATCCCTAGGTTGCTCTTGTTGTTAGGTAGTTTACAGTTGAGTACAAGTCAGAGCAACCCTATGAACAGCACACTTAAATCCTGTCCTTTGCAATACCGTCACATTATCTTTGATATACTTGAACCCATTGCTTTAGTCACTGTGTCAGTCCATCTCATTGGATCTTCCCTTTCTTTCACTGATTCTCAAGAAAGGTATACCTTTCCACAGAATAGCTTCTCCTAGCAATGTGTCTAAAGTATGAGACATGAAACTTCACCATCCTTGCCTCTATGGAAAACCCGAGCTGCACAATTGCCGCAACATGTCTTTGTGTTCTTTCAGTAGTGTAAGAGATGCCAAATACCCTTCTCCAACTCCACAACTCAAAGATGCCAATTCTCCCTGTTGTCTACATTCATTGTCCAGCTGTCAAACGCATAGCAAATGATTGAAAAGACCATCCTGCAGCAAGCATTTAAAATCTTCCTTAGTCTCAGCAAGCAAGGTTGTGTCATCTGCTTTGGTTGTTGATGAATTTTTCCTCTAAACATTGTGCCACATTTTTCTTTATAAAGTCAAGCTACATCAATTAATTGCTCAGTATATAGATTGAATAGATATGGGGAAAGGATACAACACTGACGCATATCCTTCCCGATTTTAAACCATGCAGTGTTCCCTTATTCTGTCAGACAATAGCTTCTTGGTCTAGGTATAGATTTCATATGAGCACAATTAAATGTTCTAAGAATCCTATTCTTCACAACGTTAGTCATACTTTGTCTATACAATCAAATGCCTTTGCATACTTTTTAAACACAGGTAAACACCATAAAAAATACTAGATTGAGAAATTGTGATACATTTGCACAACAAATACTATGTAGCACTCGGGAGTAATGGTTTAGAAAAATACTGTATAACTTGGGAGAGATTAGAAAGGATTATACCTCAGCTAGTAATGACAAATACAACATAAGACCATTTTGTAAAAACAGAAGAGTAGCTAGTAAGATGTGGATAAACGGCAGAAGCAGGGGGCTGATGAGGAGGAGAAGGAGAAATCACGGGGTCACAGACCTTGGTGGGTTGAGGAGGTGGTGAAGAAATTATGAAAGATCCAGTGGAAATCTGAAAAGATGTGGTAATGATGGGCAGAGAAAAATGGTGCTTAATTTTATAAGACACACTGTATGGTAATTATTGTATGAAACACAATGTGAATAGAAAAAAGAAGATTAAAATTATATAATAATATTTAAAAACCTCATAACAAAACAGGTAAGCATCCTTCTGGTTCTCTGCTTTCAGGTGGAATCCATCTGACCTCAACAATGATATCCCTTGTCCCACAACTTCTTCTCCTTTGTCGTTGTTGTTATGTGCCGTCAAGTTGTTTGCGACTCATAGCTACCCTATGTACATCAGCCCTAAACTCTGCTCTGTCCTGTGCCAATGGCACTGTCTCTAACACTCCCATCCTGATTATCCCAGTCCTTGAATCAATCCAGCTCATAGAGGGCCTTCCCCTCCTGCACTGTCCCTCCACCCTCCCAAGTATGATATCCCTCTCCAAGGACCGGTCTCTCCTTACAACATGTCCAAGGCATGTTATAAGGAGCCTCAGAATCCTTTGCCTCCAAGGAGCCACCAAGTTTGACCCTTTCCAGGATGAATCTGTTTGTTTTCCTAGCAGTCCATGGTACCCTCAACATTCTTCTCCAGCACCACAGCTCAAAGGCATCAATTCTCCTTCTATCCTCCTTACTCATTGTCCAACTCTCTGATACACAACAAGTGATTGCAAAGACCATGGCCTCTATCAGACATACCTTAGTCTCCAGAGAGACACCATTTCTCTTCAGTACTTTCGAGAGGTTCCTAACAGCAGACTTACCCATCACAATACGTCATTTAATTTCCTGGCTACTGGTGCTGAGAGTGTTGACTGTGGAGCCAAGCAAACTAAAGCTGTGAACAATCTCAACCTCTTCACCATCCATCCTGATGCTGCCAATTGGTCCAATGGTGAGGATCTTGGTCTTCTTGACATTAAACCTCAATCCATATTGGAAGCTGCAGTCCTTGACCTTCTGCAGCAAGCTCTTCAAGGTCCTCCTCAGTTTCAGCAAGCAGCGTTGTGTCATCTGCATAACGCAGATTGTTGATAGATCTTCCACCAATCTTGACATGACACTTCTCCTCATAGAGCCCAGCCTCCCGTATAATCTATTCTGCATGCAGGTTGAAAAGGTATGGAGCCAGAACACATCCCTGGAGTACGCCCTTCCTAATTTTGAACCATGCAGTGTTTCCTTGCTCTGTTCTGATGACTGCCTCTTGGTCCAAGTATAGGTTTGGCATTAGCACGATCAAGTGTTCTGGGATTCCCATTCTTCTCAGAATCAGCCACATATGCCTAGTCCATGGTAGATCCCTTTTTCCCATCCTCTGCATCTTTTGGTTAGATGCCATTGATTAATTATGTCATTTATCTTTATCTAGTAGTAAAAATAAAATAGTTCCCCAATTAAATAATTATCTGGAGGATACATTCTTTTAAAAGGAAATAATGAAATGTAAGAAAGAAAAGAAGTAAGGGAGGAATGGAAAGAGGGAAGGGATGAGGGAAGAAAAAGAGAAAGCTATACTTTTGCAAGCCCAAACAAATATTTGTCCTCTAATGGCATATTAGGAAAGCTCTAGTTGGCCTAGTTGTACAGAGATGTGCTGCCAACCCAAGAGCAAACTCATGGGACAAAGAGGGCCAGTCTCCTCCTATACAATTTACTGCCTCTGAAAACCTGCTTAAGAGTTAGCTATGAATTGGTTGCAACTCACTGAAAATGAACAACAATATTAATGGAATAATTCAGAAGCTGTCATGGTATGATGTATTGTGTATTATGATGTGACCAAAATGTCTTTGCTTCAAATCCACTGATGTTCCCAGGGAGAAAGAAAGTTTTCTTCCATTAAGAATTACAAGTTTGGAGTGTATCCTCTGACCAAGAGAATTGAAGGGACTTTGGAGTGCCAGCTGCAGGATTTTTATCTCTCTTCCATCTTTCCTGCCCCACATCTCTCTTCACCCCTCTCTTGCACTTGCTCTTGCAGCCATCAGGGAGCCTCAGGCGGCCACTCAGTCTCTTTGCACTTCTTTGTCTTGCTATGGAACTAAGCCCTCCGTGCTCAGCTGTGGGAACCCAGGAGCCTGTCCTGCCCTGGAGGCTAAGAGCTGCAGTGCCAGATCTCATTTTCTGGCAAGAGGAGACAAAACTGGGTTTGTCTTTGACATCACCCTGAGTGTACGACTTTCCTTGGCAGCCTTCAGTGTCATCTTGAAAGTTTGGTCTCCTACCTCATCCTGGCTCTTCTCTCTGTTACCATCAGCTTCATGGTTTACAAGTTGTCATCCAAGCTTCACAGAAGTCAAAAGAAGGCCATCCATTCAGTCTGCCTTGATGTAGACATCCCTCTGCCCTCTGAAGCTTTCCATAACTATGTGAACGCTGCTATGCTACACATCAACAGAGCCCTGAAAGTCACCATTCATCTTTTCCTAGTGGAAGATCTGGTTGACTCCTTGGAGCTGGCAGTCTTCATGTGGCTGATGACCTAGGATGGAGCAGTTTTTAATGGAATCATCTTTCTGATTCTTTATGAACTGTTTCATTTTCAGCAATTGTCTATGAGAAGTACAAGACACAGATTGATCACTATGTGGGAATTGCCCAGGATCAAACCAAGTCAATTGTTGAAAAGATCCAAGAAAAAAGTCCCTGGAATTGCTAAAAAAAAAAAAAAAAAGGCAGAATAACCTCATGGACACCAAAAATCCATCAGTTACTAAAACCTTATTTATCCGTTATAACATTATCACTTGTACCATGAAGGAGCATGTTCAGTGTCAGGCTAAGTAAGCCTGCACTCCCAGTTTGTTTGTTTTTGGTGCTGTTTTGTTTTTTTTTTAATTTGGTGCTCTTTCCTCTCTTCTCTAGAAATTGTTGGACTGAGAAAAATAACTAAAAGGATAGCATGTGGTTGGCCCCCTGTTGTGGTCCAGGCTGCCTGCTTTTGCATGTTTTCCAAGCAGTTTTAGGTCAGACATGACCAGACTAGAATGTGGATGCATTGTGTGCAATTAAGCCCACAGGACAGCTCAATGTGACCTCAGATGGAGAGCAACTGGGAGCCCTTAGTTCCCATTTGAGGCCAAGTGTTTTCCTGTCCATCAACATGAAATGCAATCAACTTTGAAGAAATGTCATCTGTGATTTTCTTCAGGTTGTAACTGTAGATCTGAGAACCCAGAGGAAGTAAGTACTAGGAACTTCAAAGTACAAGGTGCTGACAGTCCCAGTGAATAACTCCTTGGGACAATAGCCTAAGATATTCTCTTCCGACAAGTTTGGAGTACTACATAGGGATTTCAAAAATTAAATGGTAACTTTGCCTTATTTCCATTTTATTTTATTTTTTTACTTTTTTTTTTTTTTTTTTTTTACTTCTTAGCTCCCTTTCCTTTCCAAATGTTTCACTGGGCTCATGTAAGAGATGCATCTTCCTTCCTCATCCTTTGCCTGCCAGGAAGTTGGAGAACTGACCCATGTCTTTGGACTCCCCCTCCACAGGACCACTTGGTACACTAGAAACCCCCGCCTAGCTCTTTTGTGTGGTTACTCCTGTGTTTAGGTCATTGGTCAGAGCATTGTGCCATGCAGAAAATGTGGGTGGGTTTTTTTTTTTATTTTTTAAAAGAAAAAGCTATTGATGAAAAATTACTAATGCAAGTGTGTGAATGTCCTTATGGGCAAAATAAAAATCATGTACGTGTGAGCAACATAAAAACAAGTTGAACTGTATACTAATGAAGGGGTTTTTTTTCTTTTTCTTTTCGGAGGAGGGAACGAGCTGGTTTGGAGGGGTAAGCAGGGAGAAAAGTGTGGCAATGAATGAATGGAAATCCAAAACCTCTGTAAATGTCTATTAAAATTAATAAAAATAAATAAATAAAAATACATACATACATACTCTAAAAAAAAAAAAACAAAAATAAGTTGCATTCAAGGAGCTTAAATCTTGGTTTCTATAAAACTGCAAATTGATGAGATACTAATAAGAAAACCAAAGATACACACAAAGAAGATTTGCAGCCTTGGAAACCTGGTAGAAAATCACTACAGATCTTGATATATGTAAAAGAAACTACCCAGAAGTTTAAAAAGTTAATAACGTAATTTCTGTTTTTCTAGAAAAGCAAATTGTGAGTTTTAGCAATTTTAAATGTATATCTAAAACAGTTATACATGTAACATACTTAAAATAGCACTATAAAATTGACCTCTGAAAGCTCCATATTCAATTTTATATTTATGTAAACAATATTGTTACAACCTGTTCAACTACACAAGTTGTTGTTGTTGTTGTTGTTATGTGCTGTCGAGTCGCTTGCAACTCATAGTGACCCTATGTACAACAGCCTAAAACTCTGCTCTGTCCTGTCCCAATCACACTGTCTCTGATAGTCCCATCCCAATTATCCCAGTCCCTGAATCAATTCACCTCATAGAGGGCCTTCGCCTCCTGCACTGTCCCTCCACCCTCCCAAGCATGATGTCCTTCTCCAAGGACCGGTCTCTCCTTACAACATGTGCAAAGTATACTAGACACAGCCTCAGAATCCTTGCTTCCAAGGAGCCACCTGGTTTAACCCTTTCCAGGATAAATCTGTTTGTCTTCCTAGCAGTCCATGGTACCCTCAATACTCTTCTCCAGCACCACAGCTGAAAGGCATCAATTCTTCTTCTATCCTCCTTGGTCATTGTCCAACTCTCTGATGCATAACAAGTGATGGTGAAGACCATGGCCTATATCAGATGCACCTTAGTCTCTAGAGAGACACCATTGCTCTTCAGTACTTTGGAGAGGTCCCTAACAACAGACTTTCTCATGGCAATGTTTTTAATGTCTTGTCATTATATGAGCCCAGATTTGTGCTAGTTCCTGAAAAGGAAAAAAAATCAACCACAATCTGCATGAAAAGAAACTTTCTTTCTTACAAAAGTACTGAAGTACTTTCTTATGAAAGTATGTGAAGCCACCAAAGCTCTGTGACCCAGCTGTAAAAAGTTGCACTACAATTCCAAAGACACACAGTTCAAATCCACTAGCTGCTTCCTAAGAGTAGTATAGGCAATCTATTCCTGTGCAAGTAACTGCCTCTGAAACCCCACTGGAGGATTAGTTATGGGTCAGTTCCAACTTGATGGCACACAGCAACAACAAATCTATGGAAGAGAGAAAGGAGAATGAGAGATGTCTACTGACGTATGGGAAAGGAATTGTGCTGCCAAACCAAAGCCTGGCAGTTCTAGTCCTCCAGTGGTAATCTCTTCTCATGTGAAAACACACAGGAATGTCAGCTATGTGAAGAGTCTGATTGGGTGGTACAAAACAAAACTAAAACAAAACACACACACACACACCCATGACTCAAACAGTAATTTGGAAGGGGATCAGAAATGCCAGTTGAAATATGCTTGACATTATGCTGGTGAATATGGGATGCAGTAATTAAAAAAGAAAAGCTTACTTCCTTTCCTATATGCCTGTTCCCCATTTTTCATGCCACAGTTACGAAGTACTTTATCTTCCTGTATTCTTCTCTAAAATCTTTGTAAGACTGTAGTGCTACTAAGGACAGCAGTCTTCTACTGTTCCCAACCTCTACTTTAGTTTTCTTATTGCTCTTTTATTGCTTTCTCTCTTTCTCTGGTGGCCCAATTTGAACAGAAACTAAATTTACACTCAATTAGGAAGTGATTCGAAGCTATCAACTTTAAAGAGAGCGTTGGAAAGACTGATGAAGAGATGTATAGGAAACTAACAATCTGCCCACGCTTTTCTTTGTGAACCTAATCATTTTGATTTTCTTAAACTTTGCTTTTCTCTCCACTAGATTAGTCTCTATTAGCAAGTTTTAAAAGGTGGAAAGTGAGTAAAAATAAGGATTAAAATGGAAGTGAACGCATCAGTCCATTAGACAGTAAAAGAATTAGTGATTTTGTCTGTTCTCAGAAAACAGCTTCTAGTAGGGGTGCAGATCTGATCGTCTGTTTTCTACTTTTTAAAAAAAAAATCCTGGTGGATCATGGAATTTAATTAGCTAATACTGCTTTTGTTGATGCACTTTTAAAACTGCACATCTATCTTTACAATTTTTTTCATTTGAAAAGAATATTTTTGGAAAAAAGGAAAATTTTGTATTTGTTGATATTATGGACAGTAGAATAAATACTAATTTAGCAGGGTTTTAGGTGTGCACAATTCAGTGTCATTGATTGCATTCTTCAAGAATGACTGGACAAAGCCAGTCTTTTTTTTTCTCCTGAGTTTTTCCTCCCCATTAACATAAACTCACTTGTCCTTAAGTTTCTTATATCATCTTTGAACTTTTTAAAATAAATCTCATATATACAAATCTTATAAGAGTGCAAGGCTAAGAACAAGCATTCTATACTCACTAAGCCAAATCATTGTTTTGATTTCAAGAAGACTTCTAGGTATAGTTTTCTTTAAGACTTAAGTATTATTTCAAGACAATGTTGGTGTTATGTATTGTTCAGATGAAACCAATTCATAGCTGATATTCAGTCCTCTTCTCCAACATCACAACTCAAATGTATCGATTGTTCTCTTGTCATCTTTATTCATAGTCCTGTTGTCATGTACACAATAGGCCATGGGAAAGACTGTGACTTGGATCAGGTGCATCTCACACTTCACAAATCCAAATCTTCACACCCTTCTATCTCAAGTGTAACATAAATTTTGTCTTAATTGTTCTCATTTCTCATCTTGTCTCTAGAGTTCTAGTCAACATTTGAATGTATTATTTTGTAATAAAACTTTTCCGTATTTTTTATATTAGACTCTAATTTTCTTGAGGACAAAAGATAAATATATTGGGGTGTGTGTGTGTGTGTGTGTGTGTATATACATATACATATACATATACATATACATATACATATACATATACATATACATATACATATACATATATCTACTCTATTACTTTATGGTCCATTTCAGTTACACAATCCGGTTTTCCAAAATGAGCATATATTTCATATTTTCTCCACTGTTATACTAGAAGCCATAAACATGGTTGAAAGATTCCGGTATGTTAATTTATATTCTCCTGAAATGTCACTTATATTAAAAAATGACAAATTACTTTGTGATAGTTTAGATTCTGGTGTGAAGTTTCTACATTTTCTAGCCTAAAAACTCACCTACTGGTACAGGAGTTATACACACCAGCTTGTTTGACTAAATTCAATAACATAATTAAATAATTTAGGCTAACAAACCAGTAATAGGGAATTACAGTTAAAAAGCAGCTTCTTCTCTTCAGCAGATTCTTCGTATTTGTCTATTTTCTTTCTATCTCCCACTATCCCCAAAATCAACAGTAGCATCTATTCTTAGCCATTTTGCTCTCTTGTCTTTATTTTCCACCACGTGGAAGATGTCACAAACTGCTACTATGTCTTTGTACCGGAGCATGTTGTGATGAAGCTGACAGACAGAATCTCTGCTTTTCTCCCAATGCAATTGGTTCTAATTAGTAAAATCTGAGTCTCAATTTGACTTAAAAGGGATTATAGGCTAGATGCAGCATCCTTTAAGAATGACATTCTTTAGAATGGCATATTTGTTCACGATGGAACTAAAGAAGAGAGAGTAAGATCTTTAGCTTAATCTATATATACTCCAGGTCAATATACAGGATTTCTTGCTAATGGAATCTAGAGTTTAAAACATGTAAAATAGTACAGTATTCCACAGTACAACAATGTGAGTAAGAAACATAATAATAATAATTATCATTATTTTACAGGTTTGTAAGCCATTATTAATTATACTATTATCTCTAATAAGTGCATAAAAGTCTTGAAATATGATCTATGCTATACTAATCTTATTATCGCTGACACTCCTAACCTCATTACCCTAGTCACTGAATCAATCCATCTAACTGAGAGTCATTTTTCTCTTGCACTGTCCTTCTACCCTTCCAAGCATCATGTCCCTCTCCAAGAACTGGCCCTTCCTTGCAACATGCCCAAAGTATGTCAGACAGAACTTCAGAATCCTTGCCTCCATGGAGAAGCTTGGCCTCACCCTCTCTGGGAAAAGCTGTTTGTTCTCCTGCAGTCGATGGTATATTAAGTACTCTTCTCCAGCACCACAACTCAAAGGCATCAATTTTCTTTCTATCATCCCTAGTCATTATGAAGTTTTCTGATGCATAGCAAGTAATTGCAAAGATTATGGCCTGGATCAGGAACACCTTAGTCTCCAGACTGACATCATTGCTCTTCAGTACTCTGAAGAGGTCCTTGACAGCACACTTTACCAATGCAATTCATCTTTTGATTTCTTGACTGCCGGTATCAAGAGTGTTGATTGTGGAGACAAGCAAACTAAAGCTATAAGTAATCTTAATCCCTTCACTGTCTATCATGATGCTTCCAATAGGTCCAATAAACAGATGCTACTCTGCATGTGTTCCCCAAGTTGTGCCAAGAAATGTGGAGGACCTGGCCAACTGACTGGAAGAGATCTATATTTGTTCCCATTCCAAAAAAAGGTGACCCAACAAAGTGTAGAAACTATCAAACAATATCATTAATATTACATGCAAGCAAGATTCTGCTAAAAATTATCCAAAACTAACTAGAACAACATATCAACAGAGAATTTCCATGAGTGCAGGCTGAGTTTAGAAGAGGCCATGATACTAGGGTTATCATAGATAATGTTAGATGGACCTTGGCTGAATACAAAAGAATGTCTATCTGTATTTCATTGACTATACAAAGGTGTTTGATTCTGTGGACCAAAATGTGGATAACTCTGAGAAAAAAGAGAATCACATAACACTTATTCATGCAAAATCTATTCAATGCCAAGAGGCATTCACCAGAACAGAGCAAAGAAGCATTGTATGGTTCATAATCATGAAGAGAATATGTCAGGGATGTGTTCTATCTCCATGTGTTTTCAATCTATATGCAGAACAGATCATCCAGGAGGCTGGTCTTTATGCAGAGGAGTGTGACGTCAGGATTCTACATTATACAAGTGATCCAACTCTGCTTGCTGAAATTGAGGAAGACCTGAAGTGTTTGCTGCTGAAGGTCAAGGACTGCAGCCTTCAATATGGACTGAAGCTCAACATCAATAAAACAAAATTTCTTACCACTAATAACACCAATAGCTCCATCTAACTCTTAGTATCAAAGTGTCTGTACCAAATGCAGTGCAATTTATACATTAAATAATTTTATAACACTATTAAAGTACTAAAAGTACATACTTCACACTATTTCAGATTTCACATTTTCTTGAGTAAAGTTTATAAAAATAATAGCTTAAAAGTTCAAGGCATTGTTCTTGTTAGGTGTTGTTGAGTTCAATATGACATAGTGACCCTATAAACAATATATATGACCATTGTCCTATCTTGTGCCATCCTTACACTTCCCAAAGACACATTAGAACCCATTGCAGCAGTCACAGTGTCAATACACCTGGTTGAGGTTTTTCCTTTGTTATACCAACCATTTACCTTTTCAAGCATGATGTTCCTCTCCAAGGAACAGCCTCTCTTAGGAACATGCCAAAGCTTGTGCAGTGAAGCTTTATCATCTTTGCCTTTAAGGAGCACTCAGCCTACACTTTCTACAAGACATAATTGCTTGATCTTTTGACAGTCCATGGGATGTTCAATACTATTTTAGAAGACCACAGCTTAAAGGCATTAACTCTCCTTCTGTAATCTTTATCATTGTCCAGCTCTCAGATGCAAAGAAAGTGATCAGAGACTACGCCCTGAATAAGGCGCCTCTTGGTCTTCAAACTGACATCATTCGTCCTAAATAATTCGTAGAGGTCTTTGACTACACAATTTTTGGCCTGAATAAGGCACATCCTAATCTTTTTTAAATTTTTTTACAATTCATTTTAATGAAAGTTTACAGAGACTTAGGGTTTCCATTCATTCATTGTTGCACTTTTCTCCTTCTGCACTCCCTTCCTCCTCCAATTTGCTCTTCTCTTTGAAAAGTAAAAGAAAAATTATTTCACTGTTATACAATCCCCCAAACCAAGTCTACTCCACTGTGTTCATTCTGGACTCCTCTCATGAAAATATTACCCAATCATGCATCACTTTTTCATAGTTCTCTATCTCATCTGTTTCAATGCATTATACATTATTTAGCCCCTCTTTCTCAGCCTTCCATCAATCCCATTTTACAATAGTGACCCTATGCAATATTTTTCCTTTTGTGACTTAAATATTTCGCTCAGTATATTGTCCTCCAGAGTTACCCAAATTATGTAATAATTCATGAGTTCCTTGCTTTTTCAATGCAGCATAGTATTCCATTGCATAAATATACCAGAGCCTCTCTATCCCTTTGTATTTTGATGGGTCGTTTCCAACTCTTTGCTATTGTGAACAAGCTGCAATAAAAATGGGTGTGCATATATCTGCTTGGGTGGCAATTACTGGGTTTTATAGGGTATATTCCCAGTAGTGGAATTGCTGGGTATTTCCAACTTTTTGAGACAGCACCACACTGTCTTCCACAGTGACTGAACCATTTTACACTTCCACCAACAGTGAATAAATGTTCCAGTTTCTTCACAACCTCGCCATGATTTGATGTTCATTGTTCTGTCAAATTTTGCTATTCTTACTGGGGTGCGATGATATCTCAAAGTTGTTTTGGCACATTTTATTCTTCTAACTGACATCATTGGTCTTATAAATTTGAAAGGTCTTTGACTGCAGATTTTCCCAGTATACTGTGTCTCTTGATTTCCTGAATGTTGATACCAAGGGTATTACTTGTGGATCCAAGTAAGATGAAATTATTGACAGTTTCAAACTTTTCTCTATCCATCATGACGCTGCCTACTGATGCAATTGTAAGAATTTTTTATTTTCTTGATGATGAGGTGTAATCCATATTGAATGATAGATTTTTTTTAATTTTCTGCAACAAGTGCTTCCTCCTCACTTTCAGCAACCAAGGTTGTGTTGTCTGTATAACACAGGTCATTGAAGAGACTTCCTCCACTCTTGATGTTACATTCTTCTTCATAGAGTTCATCTTCTCAAATAATTTGCTCAGCATATAGATCGAATAAATTTGGAGATAGAACACAAGCCTGATACACATCTTCCTTAATTTTAAATCATATAGTTTTCCCTTCTCTGTTTGCATAACAGCCTCTTGGCCTAAGTATAAAACTTGCATGAGCACAGTTAAATGCTCTGAGATTTCCATTTTCTCAATGTTAGCTTTAACTTATAAGGATATACATAGTCAAATGTCTTTGCATACTCTCTTCAGGTCATCCTTAGTTTCAGCAAGCAGAATTGTGCCATTTGTGTAACACAGGTTGCTGAATTTTTCTCCAATCCTGATCCCACAATTCTCCTCATATAACTTAACCTCCTGGATGATCTGTTCTGCATACAGACTGAAAAGAGACAGAGAATAGGTCCCTGGCATACACCCTCCCCGATTTTGAACCATGCAATTTCTCCTTGTTCTCTTCTGATAACTGCCTCCTGGTCCAACTATAGGTTTCACAAAAGCACAAATGTTCTTGGATTCCCATTTTTCTCAAAGTCAGCCACAGTTTGTTGTGATCCATACAGTCAAACGCCTTTGCTTTATCAATGAAACACAGGAAGACATTTCTCTGGTATTCTCTGTTTTCAGTCAAGATCCATCTAATATTAGCTATTATATCCCCAGTACCACAGCCTCTTCTAAACCCAGCCTGCACATCTGGAATTTCTTTGTTGATATTTTGTTCCAGTTGTTTTGGATAATTTTCAGCAGAATCTTGCTTGCATGTGATATTACTGACACTGTTTGATAATTCCTGCACTGTCGGGTCACCTTTCTTTGAAATGAGAACAAATAAGGATCTTTTCCAGTCAGTTGGCAAGGTGATTGTCCTCCAGATTTTTCGGCACAACGTAGTGAATGCACCCAGAGCAGTGTCTTTTTGTTGAAATATGTCAATTGGTATATGGTTGGTCAATTTCTGGAGCCTTGTTTTTTCCAATTCTTTCAGAGCGGCTTGAACTTCTTTCTTCATCACCACAGGCTCTTGCTCATATGTTGTGTCACGAAATTCTTGTGTGTCAGCCAATTGTTTCTGGTACAGTTACTCTGTGTTATAAAAGAAATAAAGAATGCAATTGAAAAGTTCCTTGAAACAAATGAAAATTAAATACTTCATACTATAACCTCTGGGATACAGGTAAGGCAGTTCATAACAATAAATATACACATTAAAAAGGAAGAAATAAGAAAAATCAATGATCTAACTGACATATTTATCAAATAGAAAAAAGAACAACAGCCTAATTCTATAGGCTCTAGAACAAAAGAAATTATTAGAATAAGAGGAGAAATCAATGAGAAAGAAAACAGAAAACAATTGAAACCATCAGTCAGAGCAGGATCTGGTGTTTCAAAAGAGTCAATAAAATTGACAAACCACTGGAAACTTAATAAAAGAGATAAAATGAAGTAGAAGACACAGACAACTCTATTAAGAAATGATACAGGCGGTATCACAACATAACTAGATGATATTTAATTAATAATACTAGGATACTTTGAAAAACTATATTCTAAAAATTTTAAAACCTAGAGGAAATAGACAAATTTCTTGAAGCTCATGCCTTGTGTAGATTGACAAAGACAGATAGAGAATACTTGAACAAACCCATCACAAAAGAACAATTTGAACAAGTCATAAAACGACTTCTCATAAGAAAAGTCCTGGAGCAGATGACTTCAAAGCTGAATTCTACCAAACATTCAGAGAGGATTTATCACCAATTCTACTTAAATTATTTTAAAAAAAATAGAAAAAGAAGGAACACTCCTGGAGTCATTATATGAAGTAAGCATAATCCTAATACCAAAACAAGGCAAAAAATTTTACCAAGAAAGAGAACTATATAAACAATATCTTTCATGAGTATGGATGCAAAAATCCTTAACAAAATCTTAGCCAACAGAATAATAAAACACATGAAAGAAAATAATAATTCACCATGACCAACTGAGATTCATAACAGTTATGCAAGGATGGTTCAACATAAGAAAATAATCAACATAATTCACATTAACATAGCAAATATAAAGAACGATAAGATCTTAGCAATTGATGCAGAACAAACATGTGATAAAAATACAACACCCCTCCCGGATAAAGACACTCAGCAAAATTGGAGTAGAATGGAATTTCCTACACATAGTGAAGAGTTAATATGCAAAACCAAGAGCCAATAGCATTCTCAATGGAGAAAGACTAAAAGCATTTTTTTTTGTGAACAGGACCAGATAAGGATGTTCACTGTCACTCACCACTTCTGTTCAATAATCTACCAGAAGTGCTTGCTAGGCCAGAGAAGGATATAAAAGGCATCCCAATTGGCAAAGAGATAGTTAAACTACCACTATATGCAGATAATACTATAGTGTACACAGAAACCTCCAAATACTTAACAAAAAAAACCTGTTAAAGCTAGTAGACCAATTTGGTAGAGTGACAGGATATAAGAGCAATAACCAAAAAATCAGTGGAATTCCTCTACAAAGAATAACAGAGAGAACTCAGAGAGAGAAACCAAGAGAGCAATACCATTTACAATAGTCAACCACAAATTGAGATATTTGGGAGTGAACTGAACTAGAGATACAAAAGGCCAATACAAAGAAAACAGCAGAACATTTCTACAAGGCACAATAAAAAAAATGTAAAGTGATTGAAAAGTGTGCCCTGTTCATGGATAGGAAGACATAATACTGTGAAAATGGCAATCCTACCAAAACAAATGGCAAGTTAAATGCAATCCTAATACACATACCAAATTCATTTTTCAAGGAGATCAAAAGGGAAATTATCATTTATTTTGAGGGGTAAGTGACCCCAAATAAGCAAAGCCCTTTTGAAAAACAAAAATGAAGTGGGAGGCATAGCACTCTGACCTCAAAACCTACAACACAACAATAATAAGCAAAACAGTGTGGTACCGGTACAATGACAAGCACATAGACCAATGGAACAGAATTAAGAACACAGAAATAGACCCAGCTGGTATTTGACAAGGAAATATAACTTATCAAATAGGAAAATGAAAACTTCTTCAACAAATTGTGCTGGCAAAACTGAACTGCTATTTGCAGAAAGCTGAAATAGCATCCACATCTCACACCATACAAAAATCAACTCAAGGTGGATCAGAGGCCTGGGAGTAAAGCCCAAAATCATAAAGTACATAAAACACAAACTGGGATCAAGCTTACAAGACCTCGTCTACTGTATAAAGAAACTGCAAAATACAGCCAGAAATGTACAATCTAGGGAGGATAAAACTGATGAATGGGACATTCTAAAGATTTAATCCTTGTGCACATCAAAAGCATTTTCTAACAGAGTGAAAAGAAAATCTACTGACTGGGGTAAAAAAATAAAACAAAACAAACAAAAGAAAACAAAAAAACCCCAAAAATTTAGCAGTACTATTTCATACAAAGGCCTAATATCAAAAGTGTACAGAATCCTACATGGCCCCCACAAGGAAAAAAAAAACCAATAAAGCCAAGAAAAAACCCTGATAACAATTACAAAATGGACAAAAGACATGGGGAGACTTTTCGCAGTGGAAGATATTCAGATGGCCAACAGACACTTTACTCAAAATCATTGGCAAGAAGAGAGATGCAGATAAAAATCACAATGAGAAATCATCTCACTCCAGGAACAGTGGCAAAGTTTAACAGTACTACAAGTAGTAAATGTAATAAATGTTGGAGAAGATGTGGTGAGACAGGATCTCTAATACATTGTTGGTGAGATTGTAAAATGGTACAACCACTCTGGAAGGCAGTTTGGTGTTCCCTCAAAAAGATGATCATAGAAATTCTATTTTGTTGTTTGTTGCTGTTACATGAGTTTGAGTCACTTGTGACTCATAGCAGCTCTTTTTACAACTGTCCTAAAGTGTGTGCTATCCTTTGCCAACTTTACTGACTCTGAGATGCCTAGTCCCATTACTCCAGTGAATCAGTCTCAGCCAGGGCCTTGCTCTCTTGTGCTGTCCCTTTACTCTCCTAAGTATGATGTCCCTCTCCAAGGACTGGTCCCTCCTTGCAACATGCCAAAGTATACCAGATGACACTTCAGAATCCTTGCTGCCAAGGAGCAGCCTGGTTTCACCCTCTCTAAGGCAAACCTGTTTATTTTCCTAGCAGCCCAAGGTATAGGCAATACTCTTCTCCATGACCACAGCTCACAGGTGTCAATTATTCTTTTTTTATCTCCTATCATTGTCCAGCAGCTATTCCATTACTTGGAATATATCCCAAGAGAATGAGAACTGAAGCACAGAGACTTGTACACCAATGTTTATAGCAGCGTTATTCACCATCACAAGAATATGGGGGTAACCTAAATGTCCAACCACAATTGAATGGATTGAAAAATTATGGCACATCCACATGATAAAATACTATGCAGCATTAAGGAACAATGATTTTGTAATTACTATCAAATTTGGGGGGTATTGGAGAGCATTATAAGTAAATCAACTCTTTTCCATAACGCTTTCCCTCATGAGTTCGGTAGTAATTTACAAAATCATTGTTATTTCTTCATGCTTCCCTAAAATATCTAACAATTATTGAATCTTGTATAGTGACTAAGGATGACAGAAGGAGAATAGATGCCTTTGAGTTGTGGTACTGTAAAAAGTCGTGAACATATATACCATCTACTACCAAGAGAATTAGCAGGTCTACATTGGAGACTGCGAAACCAAATTTCTCCTTGGAGGCAAGGATTTTAAAGCCCTGTCTTACATACATTAGACATGCAGCCAGAAGATACCAGCTGTGGAGAACACCATGCTTGGAAGGGTAGAGGGACAGCACATAAGAATAAGACCCTGGATGACATAGATTGACGTAATAACTGGGGTAATGAGTTGGCGTGTTAGAGTCAGTCTCTTGGCTTTTCATTTGTAAATGACTGGCTGACTTTCCATGTATTTGAGTTAGTAACAAATCACATTATTTTGTGTATCTTATTAGTAAAATGTATTTATTAAAATTTATCTGTAAATTATCTGTAAATATCTAACCCGCAGAGACAATGATAAGAATTATAAAGATACTGATAATAAAAGGCAACAATAATAAAAACAGAAAGATACGGGTCTTCTATTAAAATAGATTTAATACAGATTTGTTAAAATCAAATTCTTTTAAGTCAAGACTACTTGTACTTCTATAATATTTCCCCAAACTCCTACCTTTTGGAAATTAGTATTTCTTATTTTAGATACATCATTTTCATTAAAGGACAGGGATCATAGTTGTACATAATATAGTTATGAGTTACAGGTAATTTGATGGCACATAACAACATCACCATTAATTTTTACTATTCTTAATGTGAATGTGATTGTTGTTGTGTGTCCTTGAATAGATTTTCAAAGGTAGTTAATCCCACAGGAGGAGATTGCCCATCCTCCCAGAGAGCAGCTGGTGCTTTGAACCATGAGCCTTTGGGATTGCAGAACAGCTTCTAATAACTAGACCACCAGAGCTTCTATTGAGTGTGATTATGGCAATTATTTAATTTCTGAAATTATCTTAGGCTTGGAAATATTTAAAATGATATCTATAACTACATAACTAAAAGGAATGTGTCATCAGGATCATAGGACTACTTATGAGCAACCTATATTATTCAGGTGACCTAGCCTTGCTTAACAAAAGTGAAGAGGACTTGAAACATTTTCTTCAAAGTATCAAAGACAACAGTCTTCAACATAGATCATATATCAACATCTAGAAAACAAAAATCGTCACCCCTGCAAAAGTAAACAACGTTATGATAGATGGAGAAAAGATCGAAATTGTCAATAATTTAGTCTTACTTAGATCTTTAATCAACACATTTTATAGCAGCAGTCAAGAAATCAAAAGATAAATTAGATTGAAAAAATATCATGTCAAAGACCTCTGGAAGATGTCAAGCAGTAATGATGTCAATTTAAAGACTAAGGTCCACCTTGATCTAAGCCATGATCTTTTAAAAACTTCATGTGCATCTGAAAGTTGGAAAATGAAAAGGACAAGAGAAGAGGAATCTCCTCCTTTAAGTGGTAGTGGGAAAGAGTTGTGAACTGTTGAAAGAGCAAACGAGTATGTTTTTGAGGACATGCAGTCAGGGTGTTCCTTAAAGGCAAGGATGGTGAAACTTCATTTCACTTACTGTGGGCATGTCTTTGGTAAAGATGCCATGTTTGAAAAGGTGGAGGATCATTGTAGGAGTGGGAGACCCTCAATATAAAATCTAATTGACCTTATATTATGCACAGTTATATACAGTAACCATATTTATTAATGTTGATATATTATGGTTTAATGTATTAAAGTTGTTCTTCTTGTTGTTACATGCCATCGATCAATTGTGACTCATAGATACTCTATATACAATAGTTTTGAACCCTACCCTATCTTAAGCCAGTTTCACTGTTTCCAACACACCTACCCCAAGTACCTCAGTTACTAAGTCAATCCATCCCATCTGGGGTCTTACTATCTTGCACTGTCTCTCCATGCTTCCAAGCATGATATCTTTCTCCAGGACTGCTACCTCATGGCAACGTGCCCAAAGAATGTGAGATGGAGTTTCAAAATCCTTGCCTCCAGGGGCAGCTCGATTTCACCCTATCCAGGACAGACCTGTTTGTTTTCTTAGCAGTCCATGGTTTGTTCAATACTCTTCTCCAGCACCACAACTCAAAGGCATCAATTCTTTGTCTATCATCCTTAGTCATTATCAAGTTTTCTGCTGCATTAAATAACTGTGAAGTCCATGGCTTTGATCAGGTTTACTTTGGTCTCTAGACTAACATCATTGCTCTTCAGTACTCTGGAGAAGACCCTAACAACAAATTTTCCCAGTGCAACTCATCTTTTGATTTCATGACTGTTGGTGACAAGGATTTTGGTTATGGAACCAAGTAAGCTGAAATTGTTAACAATCTCAATCTCTTCTCCGTTTATTTTGATGCTTCCATTTGGCTGAGTGGTGAGAATCTTTGTTTTCTTGTTTTGAACTTCAATCCATGTTGAAGACTGCCATCCTTGACCTTCTGCGGCAAGTGCTTCAGATCCTCCTCAGTTTCAGCAAGTAGGGTTGTATCATCTTCATAAAGCAGGTTGTTTATGAGTCTTCTTCCAATCCTGATGCCTCATTCCTCCACATAGAGTCCAGCCTTTCATACGATCTGTTCCACATCTAGATTAAAAAGGTATAGAGATAGGATGGTGTACAACCTTCCTGATTTTGAAACATGCAGTGTTTGCTTGTTGTGTTCTGATGTCTGTCTCCTGGTTTAAGCATAGGTTTCACATGAGAGATGATAAGGATGGAATAGAAAAAAACAAGGTTCAGCTCTTTTGCTCATAGGATCACTATGAGTCATAGTTGGAACCAACTCATAACTAACCCTCTGGCAAGTTTTTAGAAGCAGTAATGGCACAGGAAGAGGTTGTCCATTTTTCTTCAGTGGAGCAGCTGGTGGATTTAAACGATGTATTTCTGAATTGACAGTGTGTCTCTTTACCACCCTCAGAGCTTCCTGGTAACTATATTGTTATTATCGTTGTTAGGTATCATGGAGTTGAGTACAACTCATAGTCACCCTCTGAACAACGGACCTGAATCCTGTCCTACCCTGTGTCATCCTCATAATCTCTGACACATTTGAGCCCATTGTTGCAGTCACTGTGTCAATATATCTTGTTGGGGGTCTTCCTTTCTTTTGTTGGCTCTCCATCTTTCCAAGCATGATGCCCTTTCCAAGAAATAGTTGTTGTTAACAACATGTGCAGTGAATAAGAGAAAAAGCTGTGTCATCTTTGTCTCCAAGGAGCATTCTGCCTGTACTTTCTCTAAGACAGTTTGTCCATGAAATGTTCAGTACTTTTCTCTACCATCATAACTCAAGGGCATCAAATCTTTTTTCTATAAACCATATAGGTTTTCTAGCTCTCAGATATGAAGCAAGAGATTGAAAAGACTAGAGCTCTAATCAGAACACCTTATGTTGCTGTTTTCATGTGCTGTCTATACGGAACCGACCCATAGCTGACCTAGTGGATTTTCAGAGGCAGCAAAATGCGTAAGAGGAGATTCTCGATGCTTCTCACAATTATTAATAAACTTATACTCGGACCAGGAGGCAGTCATCAGAACAGAGCAAGGGAACACTGCATGGTTCAAAATTGGGAAGGGCGTGCGCCAGGGATGCATCCTATCTCCATACCTTTTCAACCTATATGCAGAACAGATTATCTGGGATGCTGGGCTCTATGAGGAGAAATGTGGGGTCAGGATTGGTGGACGATTTATCAACAATCTGCGTTATGCGGATGACACAACCCTGCTTGCTGAAACTGAGGAGGACCTGAAGCACCTGCTACAGAGTGTCAATGACTGCAGCCTGCAATATGGATTGAGGCTCAATGTCAAGAAGACAAAGATTCTCACCACTAGACCAACTGGCAGCATCAGGATGGATGGTGAAGAGATTGAGATTGTACACAGCTTTAGTTTGCTTGGCTCCATAGTCAACAGTCTTGGCACCAGCAGCCAGGAAATTAAAAGGTGCATTGCCATGGGAAAGTCTGCTGTTAGGGACCTCTCCAAAGTGCTGAAGAGCAGTGGTGTCTCTCTGGAGACTAAGGTGCGTCTGATACAGGCCATGGTCTTCACAATCACCTGTTATGCATCAGAGAGTTGGACAATGACCAAGGAGGATAGAAGGAGAATTGATGCCTTTGAGCTGTGGTGCTGGAGACAGATTTGTCCTGGAGAGGGTTAAACCGGGTGGCTCCTTGGAGGCAAGGATTCTGAGGCTCCGTCTAACATACTTTGGACATGTTGTGAGGAGAGACCGGTCCTTAGAGAGGGACATCATGCTTGGGAGGGTGGAGGGACGGCGCAGGAGAGGAAGGCCCCCTATGAGGTGGATTGATTCAGTGACTGGGATAATTGGGATGGGAGTGTCAGAGACAGTGCGATTGACACAGGACAGAGCGGAGTTTAGGGCTGTTGTACATAGGGTCGCTATGAGTCGCAGGCGACTCGACGGCACATAGCAACAACAACAACAACATATTACTGGTGGTAGTATGTGCTGTTGAACACACCTAATAGTGGCCCTATCAACAACAGATAGTGAACCTTATCCTCTCCTGTGCCATTCTCAACATTTCTGACAAATAGACCCCGTTGCTGCAGTCTCCATGCCAAGCCATCAGGTTGAAGATCTTCCTCTCTTTTGTCATCCCTCCACATTTTCAAGTCTGATGGAAAGTCTGACTTTCCAAGTCCAAGAAGGAACCTCTTCTAACAACATGCTTAAAGTATGTGAGATGAAGTTTCACCATCTTTTTAAAATTAATTTTAATGAACGTTTACAGAGACTTAGGATTTCCATTTATTCATTGTTGCACTTTGCTCCCTGCAGCACATTCCACCCCCCAATTCACTATTCTCTTTGAAAACTAGAAGAAAAAGTCTTTCATTTGTTATATGAGCCCTCCACCTAAGTCCACTCCACTGTGCAGCCTTCATTCTGGACTCCTGTCATGACAATATAACCTAATCATATATCCCTTTTAAACAGTTCTCTCCCTCATCTGTTTCAATGGAGTATACATAATTTACCCCTCTTTCTCAGTTTTCTCTCAACCTGGATGTCAGTCCTGTTTTACAACAGTGACATGCAGCATTTGTCCTTTTGTGATTAAGATATTTCACTCAGCATAATGTCCATTTTGTATAATATTTCATAAGTTCCTTGTTTTTCAATGCAGCATAGAATTTCATTGTGTAAATATACCAGAGCTTCTCTATCCATTCGTTTGTTGATGGACACTTGGGTTGTTTCCAACTCGTTGTAATTGTGAACAAAGCCACAATAAACATGGGTGTGCACATGTCTGCTTGGGTAATGGTTATGTTTTCTATAGGGTATATTCTCAGTAGTGGAATTGGTGGGCCAAATGGTATTTCTATTTGCAATCTTTTGAGAAAGCACCATACGGACTTCCATAGTGGTCACACCACTTGACACCCCCACCAACAGTGAATACGGGTTCCAGTTTCTCTGCAACTTCGTCAGCATTTGATGTTTGCTGTTCTGCTAAATTTTACTAATCTTACCAGGGATGAAAGGATATCTCATAGTTATTTTTCTTTGCATCTCTCTTAGAACTAGGGATTTTGAATATTTCTTCATGTGCTTGTTGGCCATATAAATGTCTTCTTTGGTGAAGTGTCTGTTCATATCCTGTGCCCAATTTTCAATTGGGTTATTTGTCTTGTTGTAGTGCTTGAGTATTTTATAAATTCTAGGCATAAGTCCTTTGTCTGACATGTCATTATCAAATATTTTTTCCTAATCTATGGCTTCCCTTTGACTTTGTTGGAGAAGTTTTGGATGTGCTAGGGATTTGATTCTTTGAAGGTTCCACTCATCTATTTTATCCTCTCCTACTTGTAGAGAAGTTTCACTATCTTTGTCTCCAAGAAGCACTCTGACTGTACCTTCTCCAAGATATATCTGTTTATTCTTTTGACAATCCACAGGCTCTTCATCACTCTTCTCCAACACCATGGCCCCTCTCAAATGCATAGCTAGTGATTAAAAAAACAAAGCAAAATATGGCCTGAACAGGATCACCTTAGTCCTCAAACCAACATCATTATTCCTCAATAATTTGGAGAGACCTCTGACTATAGACTTTCCTAGTGTAATATGACCCCTGAACTCCTGACTTCAGGTACCAAATATATTGATGCTGAGTCGGAGTAAAGTCAATTGCAGTTAGTTATATGTGCTAGTGCACTAGTCTAGATTAAATCATATTCAGTATCAAAGTGCCTTTCAATTGAAGATTTTGCCATTTTGTTCTTGTTGTTGTAGTTAAATGCCATCGAGTCACCTGCAACCCATAATGAACCCTTTGTACAGCAGATCTGAAACCTGCCTTGTCCTGATCCAATCTCCTTCATTTCAACATACCAACCCCCATTGTCCCAGTTGTTGTATCAATCCATCTCATCTAAGGTCTTCCTCTCCTGTACTGTCCATCCTCTCTTCTGGGCATTATGCCCTTCTCCAAGGACTGGTCTCTCCTGGCCACATTACAAAGTATGTGAGATAGAACTTTAAAATCCTAGCATCCAAGGAGAAACTTGACTTCAAGCTCTCCAGGACAGACCTATTTGTCTTCTTGGCAGTCCATGGTATGTTCAAGATTCTTCTCCAGCACCACAAACCAAAGGTATTCATTCTTCTGCCATCCTTAGTTATTGTCCAACTCTGATGCATAGCAAGTAATTGTAAAGATCATGGACTGGATCAGGTGCACTTTAGTCTCTAGACTGACATTGCTGTTTCTCAGTACTCTGGAAAGGCCCCTAACAGTAGATTTACCTAATGTAATTTGTCTTTCGATTTTCTGATTACAGATGCTGAGTATTGATTGTGGAACCGAGCAAGCTGTAATTGCTAACAAATTTAATATCTTCTCCATCTATCATGGTGCTACCAATTGGCTCAGTGGTAAGAATCATTCCATATTGAAGACTATGGTCCTTGATCTTCTGCAGCAAGTGCTTCAGAAGTGCAGCTCAGTTTTCAGCAAAAAGGGTTGTGTAGGTTGTTGATGAGTCTTTTTTCCAATCCTGATACCACAATCCTCCTCATAGAGCCCAGCCTCTCTAATGATCTGTTCTGCATATAGATTGAAAAGGTCTGGAGACAGAACATATCTCTGATACACTCCCTTCCTGATTATGAACTAAGTATTCTTTCCTTGTTCTGTTCTGAGAACTGCTTCTTGGTCCAATATAAGTGTATTTTAGCACAATCAACTGTTCTGGGATTGCCATTCTTCTAAAGGTTAACTACAATAGGTTGTGATCCACACAGTCAAATGCCTTTGCATAGTCAATGAAACACAGATTCATCTATCAAGATCCACCCTACATTGACAATAATGCCTCTAGTGCCACAGCCTCTTCTAAATCAAGCAGTATTTTTGGTAGTTCTTTGTCAACGTACTATTCCAATCATTTCTGGAAGATATTCTGCAGAATTTTGCTTGTGTGTGATATTGTTCAATAATTTCCACACTCTGTCAGGTTACCTTATTTTGTAATGGGAATAAATATGAATCTCTTCTAGTCAGTTGGCCAGGTAGTTGTCCTCCAGGTTTCTTGGAACAATCTGGTGAACATATCCACAGCAGCATCTATTTGTTGAAATATTCAATTAGTATCACATTAATTCCTCAGGATTTATTTTTTTACCTTTTCCTTCGGAACAGCCTGAACTTCCTACTTCATCACCTATGCCTCTTGATTATGTCTTGTGGAAATTCTTCTGTATCAGCCAATTCATTTTGGTATTGTTACTCTGTATTCTCCTTCCATCTTCTTTCAATACTTCCTGAATCATTGACTATTCTACCCATAGCATCCTTAAGCATTGCAACTCGAAGTTTGAATGTTCTTTAGTTCCTTCAGCTTAAGAAATACTGAGCAAGTCCCGCCCCTTTTGATTTCAGACGTCAATTCTTTGCACATTTCATTACAATACTTTGTTTATTGTGATGCTATTTCTTTCTTTAAGTTTGTTACCTGCTGTTTTATGTGTTTTGTAGGTTTATCATTCGGTGCAAAGAAGTGGACCAAGGGTTTGATCAACATTGAGATATTGTGCCTTCAATCATTATAAAATGCCTTTCTTTATCTTTTATGGTGGTTTTCTTCCTTAAGTTTTCTTTATCAGAGATAAGTATTACCACTGTTGCTTTTTAGTGATGCCATTTGCTTGGTATATTTTTTTCCAGCCTTTGATTTTTTAGTCTATATTTTTTTTCTCATTCCTTAAATGTGTCTCTTAAAGGCAACATACTGATGTGGGCTTTGTTTATTTCCATCCATTCTGCTACTCTTTTTTTCTTTATTGACACATTTAATCCTTTCTCATTGTGTGTAATTATTTACTTGCTGAGGTTTATCACTGCCATTTTGCCGTTTCTTTTTCTGTTGTTGTCAGTTACTATGGTGAGTCTACTTTCCTTTGCTGTCTCTGTGTGAAGGATGTCCCATAGACTTTCTTGAAAATTTTGTCTTGTTTTGACAAACTCCTTAAGTTCCTGCTTTCCTGGAAATGACCTAATTTTTCCTTAATATTTGTTCGATGATTGCTAGGTATAGGATCTTATATGGGCAATTTTTTTTCCCCTTTCAACCTTGGATATATGCCAGCCCATTGTCTTCTTGCTTGCATGGTTTCTGCTGTGAAATCAGAACTTTTAAACATTCTATACTAGGTCTGAAATAATGTCTAGCATCAATCCAAAGATCAATAAGAAGTTCCAAATTTTTGTTATCAACAACATAGCAGTGGTACTGTGTATACAAATAGCTGCATTGTAAACTAAAGTCCTAATTCTACTCAATAGGAAAAAGGTGGATGAGCAGTTAGAAGCAGTTTACATCTGTGAGCTTGTGAAAAACAAGGATTCACCAGCTTTCATCTTGTCTTAGAACAACAAAGATGTCTGTCTTTATTCTAGGATACAAGTTCAAAAAGAAATCCTCTTCTGAGATGTGGTATATGTGCTGTGAGCAGGAATCTACAATCATCTTACATAAAAGGATAGATACCTACTTAAGAAAAATATGATTATCTGGCATCAATTTGCCCTAACTCATGGCGACCCGTATGTTAAGGAGTAAAACAATTATATAGAGTTCGGCAACTGTAATCTTTCAAGAAGTAGATGATCAGGTTTTTACTTTCATAAAGCTTCTAAATTGGTTCAAATCCCTAGTATTTTATTTAATGTCTTGCAAAACTCTAATTTTCTTTTTAGTATGAAAATTTGGTTTTGTAAAATTATTGCTATTGTTCTCTTTATATTTTTACTTTGTTTATAATTACACACACATTTTATTCATTATAGCATCATGTGTGGCAAAACATCCATCAGTTTGTACTAGATATCAATGAGTAATGTATCTTTTTCTTTTTTTTTACTGTGATTTATTTTCTTTATTGAGATTTTAATGAACGTTTATAAAGAACTTGGATTTCCATTCATTCATTGTTGCACATTTTCCTCCCCATGGGAAGTCAAAATGAAATATTTGGAATAAACTGAATCTTTTCAGGACGTGAGAGAGGTGAGGTACAAACTAGAGTTCACCCTGAGGCACTAAGGTAATTCTTAAAGGTTTACCAGATTCTTGCATTTGCTGACCCCTCCCTTCTGGATCAAGGTTGCATCATTTTACACTCCCACCAACAGTGAATAAGGATTCCAGTTTCTCTATGAACTCGCCAGCATTTGTTGTTTGTAGCAATCTGTCTTCCGTTCTCATGTTCAGAGACAACAGACAGGAAATTCAAGGGAGCTCAAGGGATTCAGTGTTCTGGGGTCTGAGTCTCGGCACCAAAGTCTCGTTAGTGGTGGCCAATTAGGGGACCTTGTGGGAGCCCAGGGTGGTGCCAGCAGCTTTGGTCTGGGGACTGCTCAGACAAGAATCTGGTACTTGTTTACCTAGTCCCTCAAGACCCAGCTTTGCAAGGGACCAGACAGAGGACTTCAGCTTCTCCTGCGAAAGAGCCCCGTTTAGATTATCTTGTTAACACTTTGGCTCTTGCTCCCTGGCACCTGGTTCAGGGCAGCCCTCGCCTCTCTCATTAGGAGGATGGAGAGTTGAGAAGCTGCCTCGTGGTGGTGGAGGCGGAGGAGGTAGGTGATTTTCCCAATGAAGTGAGTCTGATTCCCGAGGAGACCTGGGAGGTAGCCTCTGCTCCATGAAAATCTGTTTGTGACAGTAAGACCAAGCTCTGGTGGCACAGTGGGTTAAGTTATGGGTTGCTGAGCTGAAGGTAGATGGTTGGAACCCATGAGTTTCTCTGAGGGAGAAGGAGGAGGCAGTACGTTCCGCACTTAAAGCCTCGGGAACCCTGGGGCAGGTCTGTTCTGTCCTGGAGCTGGCTCTGACTTGCAATCAGCTTCAGTGGAGAGGGTTTGGCTGGTTTGTAGAAGCAAAGGGAAGCCTGGAGAGAGGGGATCTGATGCCTTCCATTCCCCAGGATAGTACTCAGGTGAGGACCAGTTGGGCCAGGAAAGAAGTGGGGCCATCAGGTGGGAAACATCCTGAACAGAAGGCTTTCTCCAGGTTCAGCCTCACTGCTGCTCTATGCAAACTGGTTCCAGGGAAGCTTAGAGCCAGGAGGTGTTGACCTCAGAGCCCTGCTTTCCCCCCACAATGAATTGACTTCAGCTGCTGGTACGGGGGCAGGAGAGTGAGTAGTGTTTCTTATAGAAAACATTTCTTTATAAACATTGTAATCAAGATAGAGGTGACTCTCTGCTGACCCTCCTCCTGGTTTCTGAAGAGGTAAATTGAACGTGAGATTGTCCACCTTTCCCTTTAGAGCTGTGGCATTTGGGTTAGTCACACAACTCTGTGTGGCTGTGCCAAAAGATATTTCTTAATAGAAAATTACTTTCAACATGTTCTTATGCAGAGTAGGCACTATGTAAAAAGACAAACATTTGACTGATCTAATATACAAATTTTCCGAAACGGCTTGCCTCCGGAAACTCTATGTACTAACAGTGCTCAGGCCGTTCGTTCATAGGATCGCTATGAGTCGTCAGTGACTCGACAGCACCTAACAACAACAACAACAATATACAAATTATACCTAACTGTTGGAGCTTACATATAATTTGGACTTTAAAACAGATTTAAGCAAGATGTTATTCTTCTTCCAAATGTATGGGGTTTTTTGGTTTCTCTTTAATGCTCTTGATATTAATTTTTTTTAAATTTTGTGGCATTGTTATCTAAGAAGATGCTTTGTCTTATTTCTGTGGTGTTGTTTTTTTAATTTATTGATGCTTGATTTGTGACCTAAAATGTGATCTATAGTGGAGAATATTCCATGAACTTTGAAGAAGAAGATATACTGTGTTATGTTTGTTTGTTTGTTTGTTTCTGGTATGTGTGTGTGGGTGGAGTTTGTGCATTCTCTATATGTATCAATGAGATCGAATTGGTTTATTGTTTGGTTTAATTCTTCAGCATCTTTGTTAAGTTTCTTTCTGGTAGTTCTATCTTTTCTTAAGAGGGGTCTATTGAAGTCTCCTACTACTATAGTGATGTTGTCTCATTCCCTTTGTTAATGTTTGTTTTGTATATTTTGAAGCACTATCATTTGGTGCATAGATATTATTGTTGTGTCCTCTTATTCTAGTGACCCTTTAAGTACTATGGAGCGACCTTCCTTGTCCTTTATGATGGTTTGTGCATTGAAATATATTTTATCAGAGATTAATATCACTACTCCTCTTTTTTCCTGGTTGCCATTTGCTTGATATATACAGCACTGAAAAATAAGGAACTTATAAAATATTATAAAAAATGGGTAACCCTGGAAGACATTGCTGAGTGAAATATCCCAGTCACAAAAGGACAAACAGTGCATAAAGCCACTATTATAAAACAGGACTGACATGAGGGCTGGAGGGAAAGAAGAAAAAAGAGGGGATAAATAATGTTCACTTTATTACAACAGATGAGGGAAATAATATAAATAGTGTTATTATCCAAATGCAATTGTGTTAATTAAATACTTGGAATTAATAATAATTCAACATATACTTACGAAATGAAAATATGAGTTTTAGTTAAGTCATACATGCTTTAATTAGTCAACCATTATTAAAGAGAGATTAGTTTTCCCACAGTGGAATGCCTTGTATTTCACTATATACTCAATTACGTGAAATTCTATTAGCTTGTCTCTGCTCTTCCCAAATGTGTCTAAATTTGTTTATCAGAACCAAAGCAAGAAATGTTTCAGCTATATATCCCTAATATATGTTTTTGAGATTCAAATTGCATAATAAAATTGAAAAGGGGGAGGAATCCTCAGGGAACTAAAACTTAAAGTTGTTTACAATTCTGCTTCTAATTAAAAATCTAATGGTAACTCATTCATTGCTTTCAAGTCAGGATTGAGTCTTATCTGGCCTTCCATTGTATTTGTAGAGGTTGTAAAGCACATAGGAGGAGATTGTTCATCTTTCTTCCTTGCAACAGCTGGTGATTTTTGAACTGCTTGCCTCTTGGTTTAGCTATTCAAGTTTCCCCATTTAGCTAACAAATAGTAGTTGTAAACAAGTTGATTGTAATGGAGAGTATGAAGTTAACTCATTTACCTTTCCAAGTCAGATTTCCAGACTGTTGGGGTATCCCTTAGTTCTGGTGACATAGTCAGGAGGGAGTAGCATTGCTAACACAAATCATCTCTGATGATTTGAATCTATCAGCAGATCTCAGTGAGATAGATAGGCAATCTTCTCATTTGTGAATGAATTATAGCCTTGGAAAACCCACTGAAGGGTCAGTTATGAGTACAACTAGAAAGCAATGACTTTTTTTTTTTTAAAGTGATCTCTCTTACTAAATTAAGTATAAGCAGATTATTGTTATGTGCCATCGAGTTACCTGAGACTCATGGTAACCCTATGTGCAATAGCTCTGAAACCCAAGCCAGTCTCCCTTGAGTCAAAAGATTGAAGAGAAACTCAGGCAGGGAGCAGCCCCACCCTTCTCTGGAGCAGTGACTTCCTGAGCCAAGGTTATCAGTCCAAGAGTCTTCTAGGGCCTTGTTATTGTTGTTGTTGTTGTTGCTTGCCATCAACTCACCTGTGACTAATAGCAACTCTATTTATAACAGCCTTAAACCCTGCTCTATTCTGTGCCAATCTTATGTCAGGTCTCTGACACACCTACCTCATTACACCAATCACTGAATCAATCCATCTCATTGAGGGTCTTCCTCTCCTGCTCTGTCGCTCCATCATCCCAAGCATGATGTTCCTCTCTAAGGACTGGTCCCTCCTTGAAACATGTCCAAAGTATGTCAAATGAAGCTTCAGAATCTTAGTCTTTCAAGGAGAAGCATGGTTGTTTTTTCTCTTGGCAGTCCATGGTATGTATATTCAATACTTTTCTCCAGCACCACAGCTCAAAGGTATTAATTCTCCTTCTATCATCCCTAGTCATTGTCCAGTTTTCTGATGCATTATCAAGTAATTGCAAAGACTATGGCCTGAATCAAGCTCACCTTTGTCTCCAGACTGACATCCTTCCTCTTCAATACTTTCCTGGCTGCTGGTACTGTGTGTTGATTGTGGAGCCAAGCAAACTAAAGCTATTAAAATCCCAATCTCTTCACCATCTATCATGATGCTGTCAATTGGCCTAGTGGTGAGAATCTTTGTTTTCTTAATGTTGAACTTCAATACATATTGAAGGCTCTAGTCCTTAGCCTTCTGCTGCAAGTGCTTTACGTTCTCTTCAGTTTCAGCAAGGAAGGTTGTGTCATCTGCATAATGCAGATTATTGATGAGTCTTCCTCTGATCCTGATGCCACATTTCACCTCATAAAGCCCAACCTCCTAGGTAATCTGTTCTGCATATAGATTAAAAAGGTATGGAAATAGGACACATCCCTAGCATATACCCTTCACAATTTTGAACCATGCAGTGTTTCCTTGTTGCCTCCTGGCCCAAGTATAGCTTTCACATTAGTACAACCAAGGGTTCGATAATAGGAAAGATTTAGTAAGTAACAGAAAACACTCTTGTTTTATCTGTCATTCTCAGCCAAGTCAGATATGAAGGTGGCTCTGTCATAGCAAATCTAGATTACATAAAGCAAGGAATAGCTTGCCAGCAGTATTTCTGATCTATGCTACAGAAAAAATATTTTTTTTCCAAATTAGGTGTATGTTTTCCCATGTATATTATTGTTTATGTGAAGTTGTTTTAGACCAAGCATCTGAAATACTACAGAAGCATTAGGAAAGATGAAATAGGAAATGAGTCCTGATGGAGGCTGGTCAGTCCTGTATCAGCCAAATGATGCCCTAACAGCCTAATCAGTTTTCACCTCCTAGAGAAACATGTTTGGCAAATTAGTTCAGACACAAGATAAACTGTTATGATTTAACAACCTTATTAAGAGCAGCTGGAAGGAGCAACAGTCATTGATGCAACTGCAGGACATCCTGTTACCGGCACACGACTGATTACGATGCCACTTCAATGTGACAGTTTTAGGGACCTCTCTTTTATTACAAAACTGATAAATTATATGGTTCTTGAAAGGTGGCTTGTAAGTGGGAGAGAAAAAGTTCAAAAGCAAAATAGGCTAATCAACACTTTGTGGTGACTGTTGTGGCAATAATTCTCTTTGTAATATATAATACTTGTTACTATAAAATAAAATAGTAGAGCAAGTCCTTGACAATGCTGATGTTATTTCACTCATAAAGCTTTCAATTTTTTAAAAAGTTCTATGTAGTTACCTATTTTCTAGGATTTTGAAGCTCTCAGCCCTTGGAGAAGAACATGATGCTCAGAAGGGTGGAAGGACAGTGCAGGAGAGGAAGACGCTGGGTGAGATGAATTGATACAGAAACTGGGGTAATGGGGGTAGGCATATCAGTGTCAGTGACACTAACTAAGGACAGGGCAGGCTTCAGGGCTGTTGTACATGAAACATATGAGTCACTATAAATCATAGGTAACTTAACAGCACACAACATCAAGAACAATTTCTACTCAAAATCCACCCATTTAACAGATTCCAAAAATCATTGCCTGAAAAACAATCTCAAAACAAAGGAAATGCATGTGAACATCAGCAGTGATATTTAACTTGGATGTTTCCCCTTGGTGAGACTATTGAGATTCTGTTGCAGTTCTAGCTCTGCTGTTCTCACTGCAGGATTATGACTTGTGGTAAAGTTGCTTAAACCTGTTTTACATTATCATAATAATCTTCTCAATCCTTTCCTTAGATATCTATTTCTTCATGAATTCCTCTTTGCTTCTCAGAGCCGGAGGACATTATCATTGGGCTCCAGTTTAAACCTTTACTATTTGAACAACTTTATTTCATTGGTTATTTGCATTGTAATCCTTCCTCATTGCATTGTAAAAGAAAAAAAAGACAAAACACCAAAGTAATATTGCACACCTCACAGAAAGAAATTCATTAATTACTTTGCCTTTAATAATTAGTTATTTGTAATGTTTTTCATTAGTTCTAAATCATGTGTGAAAAGTAATTTATTTAGTTGAAAGTATCTTAGTGACTTTTAGTTGGGGTTTGGACACAGGATTATAAACCACTATGATTTTCCCCCCATGAAAAATAATGGAATATACATTCCTGCTCTTTTCAGAGAAAGTACAAACAGGGTTTTCTTTATAGACAAGGATAGTGAAACTTTATCTCATATACTTTGAGCACGTTATTAGGAAGGTCCTTGGAAAAGACATCATACAGAGAGAGGTGGATGGTCAGCAAAAGGGAGGAAGATTCGTAATAAGATGGATCGGTACAATGAGTGTCACAACGGGTTCATGTATAACAGAGATGCTGATGGCAGTGTAGAGAGCAAAGTGCAGATCCTTTGTTCATGGGGGGCTCTTGACTCAATGACATCTAACAAAATAATAGCTCTCTGAAATACTGTATTTTAAGCATAAAAAAGATTTTAGCAATATAAGTTACTTGTGCTAAAATGCATTCAACAATTTATTGATGAAAAACATGACTCCATGCGAGTACATATATTGTTGTTTGTTGTTGTTATGTGCCATCTAGTCGCTTGCAACACATAGCAACCCTAAACCCTGCTCTACCCTGTGCCAATATAGGATAAATAAATATTTATTTTTATACCTTCTCTGAGCCAAGATATTAAATATGAAGCTAATAATAAACACAAGGACCTTCAGGGACTGGCACTGTACAAAAAGAGAAGGAGAAGATGCTAAGTCAAATAAATAAGTATATTAGATTGTATGTGAAGAGATTGAAAATAAAGACAAGGAGAGAAAGAAGGACTTCAATCTTCTCATATACTTGTACATTTAAATAGCTCTGAATAAGGTGTTACATCAAAAGTTGACTGTTTTTCTCTGGTTGCTTCAGAAGTACTCGATGCCAGGACAAATTGGAAGAGTATATCCTATGAAGAAGTATAAATGGAAGTTTGAAAGTTCTTCTTAGATAAATTGGGGAACTAGATCTTACAATGACTTTATGAAAAAGAATGAGATTTAGTACCATGGGTTAAGCTTTTGCAGGAATATTATTGGTGTAGAATGGCTACAAATAAGTTGAAAAAATCAGCTAGTGACAAATAATGATAAATGTAGCTATTTGTTGTTGTTGTTGTTGTTGTTGTTGTTGTTGTTATGTGCCGTCAAGTCGCCTGCGACTCATAGTGACCCTACGTACAACAGCCCTAAACTCCGCTCTGTCCTGTGCCAATCGCACTGTCTCTGACACTCCCATCCCCATAATCCCAGTCACTGAATCAATCCACCTCATAGAGGGCCTTCCTCTCCGGCGCCGTCCCTCCACCCTCCCAAGAATGATGTCCCTCTCTAAGGACCTGTCACAACATGTCCAAAGTAAGTTAGACGGAGCCTCAGAATCCTTGCCTCCAAGGAGCCACCCGGTTTAACCCTCTCCAGGACAAATCTGGTTGTTTTCCTAGCAGTCCGTGGTATTCTCAATACTCTTATCCAGCACCACAGCTCAAAGGCATCAATTCTCCTTCTATCCTCCTTGGTCATTGTCCAACTCTCTGATGCATAACAAGTGATTGCGAAGACCATGGCCTGTATCAGACGCACCTTAGTCTCCAGAGAGACACCATTGCTCTTCAGTACTTTGGAGAGGTCCCTAACAGCAGACTTTCCCATGGCAATGCACCTTTTAATTTCCTGGCTGCTGGTGCCAAGACTGTTGACTATGGAGCCAAGCAAACTAAAGCTGTGTACAATCTCAATCTCTTCACCATCCATCCTGATGCTGCCAATTGGTCCAGTGGTGAGAATCTTTGTCTTCTTGACATTGAGCCTCAATCCTTATGTTGTAGGCTGCAGTCCTTGACACTCTGCAGCAGGTGCTTCAGGTCCTCCTCAGTTTCAGCAAGCAGGGTTGTGTCATCCGCATAACGCAGATTGTTGATAAATCATCCACCAATCTTGACCCCACATTTCTCCTCATAGAGCCCAGCCTCCCGGATAATCTGTTCTGCATATAGGTTGAAAAGGTATGGAGATAGGATGCATCCCTGGCGTACGCCCTTCCCAATTTTGAACCATGCAGTGTTCCCTTGCTCTGTTCTGACGACTGCCTCGTGGTCCAAGTATAAGTTTTGCATTAGAACGATCAAGTGTTCTGGGATTCCCATTCTTCTTTTGTAGCTATTTAGAAAGCAACAAGATAACCAACTTTCCTTTGTCTGGAACTGCATAATTGTTGTTAGGTGGTGTCCAGTGATTATGAACTCAGGAGGACTAAGGTGCATCTGATTCAGGCCATAGTCTTTCAGATCACTTGCTATGCATCTGAAAGTTGAACAAAGACTAAGGATGACAAAAAAAGAATTGACCCCTTTAATCTGTGGTGTTGGAGAAGAAGGCTAAACATGGAGAAGAAGGCTAAACATACTATGGGCAGCCAAAAGAACAAACAGGTATGTCTTGAAGAGGATGCAGCTGAAGTGCTCTTTGGAGGCAAGAATGATGACGCTTTTCTGCTCATACTTTAGGCATGTTGCTAGGAGGGGCTATTCCTTGGAGAAGGACATGATGCTGAAAAGGGTGAAGGGTTGGTAAAGGAGAGAAAGACCCTCAACCAGGTGGATTGACACAGTGACTACCACAATGGGCTCTTGTGCGTCAAGAAGTGTGAGGATGGCACTGGGTAAAACAGGCTTCAGATCCTTTGTTCATAGGGTTACTAAGAGAGTCGTACTCAACTTGAGGACAGCTAACAACAAAATAGATCATACAGAACCATATTACCTCTCTTTCTTCCACAGAATATCTGGTGGATTTGAACTGCCTGCCTTGTGGTGGTAAGAAGCTGTGCTGCAATCCCAAAAGCATGCAGTTCAAATCCACAGGCTGTTCAGCAGGAGTAGGATGGGCAATTTCCCTTAGTGTGACTTACTGCTGCTGGAGGGTTAGCTATGGTTTGGTTCCAATTCAAAAGCACACAACAACAACAATTCCTTTAATTTGTTCTCTCCCGCTCTCTAATCCCTTCCATTCTCATCCAATTCTCAAGCCTCATTTTCTGGATAGTAGTGGACTTCAGCATCTTCAGCTATACTAAGTAGGATTAGTTTCACGAGAAGTTGGCATCCATCACTATCTGTCTTGCTTAGAGTCTTCCTCTCTTACTTTGGCCCTTCATTTATTCCAATGTGTAGTCTTTTTCCAAGGATTTGCCCTTCCTGACATGTCCAAAGTATGTGAATCAAAGTTTCATCACCCTTGCTAAGGAGCATTCTGATTGTCTTTTTCCAAAATAGACTTGTTCATTTGACAGTTCTCTAACAATACAAAAACATTTGTTCTTCTGCCTTGGATCAGGCACATCTTGGTCTTTGAACTGACTCTGTTGCTAGATAGCTTCTTTTCTTCAATTCAGGCTTATTTTGACTTCTTGAAAAAAAAAATCACTGCCGAGGAAACTATAGTTATTGCCCAGTAAAATCCAACTCATAGGTAATAGGTGTCAGAGCAGTAGAATGCTTGATAGGGTTTTAAATGGACACTGATATTTTTGCAAATAGGTTTTCAGTCTTTACTCAGTTTATGTAGACTTAACCTCACCACCTTTTAAATTAGTATCTGAGCAGATTTGTAGCATTCATACACTTTTAAAACTCTACATGCTTTAGGACATTTATTACTCTTTGGGATATTTATTACTCTTATTAGCATCTAATCAGGGAGCTCCGGTGGCCTAGTAGTAAGAAGCTATGATGAAATATTAAAGGCACGCAATTTGAATCTACCAGCTGCTCTGAGGAATAGGGATGGACAATCTCCTCCCACACAATTAACTGCCTCTGAAAACCCATTAGAAAGTCAGCTATGAGTCAGTTTTGACTTGACAGCACGTAACAACAGCATGAGCATGTTTATGAATGAAGTTAGTATCTGGTTCATTCTTTCCTCTGTACATTCAATTCAGAGATAATTAATAATGGATTTTGTGGAAACGTTCCCGATTTTTTTTCTATTTTAACTGCAAATTTTAATTTATCAGGCCTTTCTTTTTCAGACTGTCATGGTTTTATATTTTAATCAATTTTCTGCTTTGTTTTTTTTTTTTATTTTGAAGAGTCTGTACCTAAGCACCTCTAAAGAGGTTCTTATACAATTTTAAATTCTCTAATTTGGTTATAAAGTTCTGTAGATTACTTCATTCGTATATCCCCATTTCACTTTTTCAGCCTCCCTCATCTAGAGGGGAATATAAGCCAATGTCACCCTACAGTTTGAACCTCCTGTGTAGTTCATCTATGATAATGCTCAACTGAGGATAATTACTATAAAAATAGAACAACTGTAAAGCCTAGAAAATCAGTGGTGTTTCTGGCCTGACATTCTGAATCTGTGAGTGATGTTTAATGCTTAGGGGAAGGTGCAGAACCCATTACACTCCTAACTGCAAAACTATTCCAGGGGAAAAAAATTAGTCTTCCTCTGTAGCTAATCATCAGCTTGAGGCAAAAACATAAGGACTGTGAGAATCCCATGTTTTGAAAATGCTTCTCTTTGTGAAATTACAGAAGCAATCCCAGTGCTTAGGTATCCACTTGCATTCTACATTTTCCAGCATTAAATTAGACTTACATCACACCTGCTAACAACTATTTTTTAAGAAGAAATTATTCTTTATTGTCTTTCTCTTTAAGCTCTAAATTCAATTGAAGATATTCTTTGAAACAAGGGGTCAATTTAATTGCATAGTAAAAATAATGGGGGAAAAATGTTTCTAAAAGATGTGCATATATGTTGGCATTAGGTTTGGGTCTCTCTCTCTCTCTCTTCCCCCTGCGTGTGTGTGTGTCCTTTTCTAATGTTTTCTTCCTCAATATGAACTTGTAGATGAGAAAGAAGAGGCTAGAATGAATATATTCTATTAATAATACAGCAAATCTTAAAAGCTACAAGAGTGACAGTAACTCCTAGTAAATTCACCAATAGTTTGCAAACACAGTATATAAAATTCTGCAGTTGCCTTCTCTGTAAATCAAGGGATGGTCTTACCAGATCTTTTATACCTTTTACAGCTTTTATGTTGCATCAATTTTACTGAGTTTTTATAGCATGGTCTTCATGTGAACCCTGAACAATAAGAATGAATGACAATAAGTCATAATTAAACATTAATGAAATTCTTTGTCTGAGTCATTACAATGTCCCCCAGCACCTCACCCTTCACAGAGCAGAGATTTCTCTGTACTGGAAGAATTATACTTATTCCTGAAAGGATCAGGACTGGGTTTATACAATATCCTAACATATAAATGTGATCACAGTGTCGTATTCTGATTAGGTCAATTAGTGACCATGAGAACAACGGTAGAATTGAATGTAGAAGTTCTCAGAAACTGCATTTCATTTCTATTATTGCTTTAATAAGTTACAATTACATTGGTGACTTGAAAAGATGCAAATATTCTTTCTTATTAATTTATAGGATGTAAGTCTTACACTGGTCTCACTATATTAAAACCAACTGGTATCCGAGACATTCTCTCTACCCAGAGGCTATACAAGAGAATCCACTCCTTTGTCTTTATAGCTTTGTATCTTTTCCTTGGACCAAAAACCAGGAAAAAGTCTCTATCTTCAACCCCAATGTAAGTCTCTTCTGCCTATTACACTAAGTTATATACAAGGTTAATGGAACTGGATTCTTATTTGCCAGCAAACCCAAACTAATCCATTGACATAGAGTAAATTCTGACTCATGATGACTTTATAAGGCACAATAGAAACCTCCTAAAGAGTTTACAAGACTGTAAATCTTTGGAAAGTGGACAGCCAGAGCTTTCCCCATGGACAGACTTTTACATTAATAACTTAGTCCCTGCGTCACCAGGTTCGGTGAGTTTATAGCAGTGAGAGAACAAAAACTTCATTACCAGACTCGAAACCAACTCATATGTGACCCTTCAGCAGAATTTTCAGAGGCTGTAAATCACATGGAAGGAGACTGCATTTTTCTCCCACAGAGCAGTTGGTGGATTCAAACTGCCTACACTTGTGTTGGCACCACAATTCGTGCTTTTAAAACATAGCAATACTTACTGTAGTTCAATTATAATTGCTTGCTTAATCTTTACTATAACCCTAATGATGAAGGCTATCTGCATTTGACCTGCATACAAAGCAAGTCTCAGAAAAATTTAGTAATTTTCCAAAGTCTCTGTTTGATAATTGGCTTCAGAATTAGTTAACCTTTAGTGGGCCACATTGCCTTCTTGGAGAGTAATTTAGTTCTCACAATGAATACTTCAACAACTGTCTTTCCCTAAAATGCTAGATACTTGTAAGGACATTCCTGGTGTAAAGCAGTAATAAAAAAGATTTTTATTTAAGAAAGATGTCATTGGAATAATAATAAGAAGAAAGTAGCATTAAACCAGAATTGTCAGGTTTCAGGCACTATACTAATCACTTGATCATCTTAAAAAAGCCACATTGTCACTCAGTCAGTCTTTCAACATTAATCAAATGCCTTTTATGTTGCCTCCTTCTTTAAAAGGCTATGAAGTTTTTATTATTCTTTGCATATCCCACATGGGAAAGCTGAACCTTATGGTCACACAGCTATATGTGGGGAAGTCATTTCACAGCTATCTATAACATTTGGTAATTATCCTGACCGAAAATGGAAATTCTTTAGAATATGTAACTTTAATGGAATGTATGGAGATTTCTTTTACATGATGACTTTTAGGTAAAGCCTTTTCATGTTCTAAATGAGACAAGAATAATTCCTCAACAACCCTCCTAGGGCTCTTTTACTCTCAAAATGCATATCATCTAATTCTTACTGTCTTAATTTCTTTCCTATACTTAGCTATTTATATATAAAAGTAAATTCAAATACATGCTTTTTAGCAGTCATGTGCTATGAGAACTTTTTTTACTGTGATAGAGAAATTGTATTATTTTTTTCACATGATCACAGAGCATAAATATAAAATGTCATGAAACTACAAACACTAAATAAAACAGCATAAGACAATAACTTACCTACCTCTGAGATTCATGAGGAATAAATCAAATGTACACTTTTGGCTCACATATTTTGGATGTAATGCAGATTCTTTTTACTGAAAGAAACAACAGCTTCTTGAATAGTAGCTGATTCACAGTCCTGGTCAAGGAAAAAGCAAGTTTAATCAAGAATTTGATTTGTGAAAGTATGTTTCTAGGTTACTATGTGGTAGTCATTGTTGTAACATAGAATAGAGTCAGAAACAATTCATAGCTCGCTCTCCTGTGGGTTTTCAGAGGAACTAAATTGCACAGAACAGATTACCAATATTTTCCCCATGGATTAGATGGTGGATTCAAGAATTTAATTGCATGCCTTTGGGTTGTCCCCACAACTCCCTACATTATTGTTAATACTTTATTTTTACTGATATTTTAACAAAAGTTTACAGAAAACGTGGATTTCCATTCATTCATTATTGTACATTTTCCTCCCTAACCACGCCTCCCTCTCCAGTTCCTTTTCTGTTTAAAAAGATTCTTTCATTGTTGCACAATTTCCCTCTCCCCACCTCCGCCCCACCTTCCCCTAGTCGACTTTGCTATGCAGCTTTTATTCTGGACTATTGTTATGCAAATAATACCGAATCATCTATTTCTTTTGGATAGTTCTTTCCCTCATTTATTTCAATGCAATGTTCATTATTTGTCCCCTCTTTTCTTAACAACTTCCTAAATTAAGGCACCAGAGATCCCTCATATGGTAGTTGTTATTAAATGCTGTAGAATTACAGGGGACTCACAGCCACCCTGTGAACTTTCTTAGTTTCTCCAAGTTCATAGGGTTTCCAGAGGGAAGCTGTTATGGAAGTGGATGCCACTCCTGCTTCCAAGCTTGTTTTAATTGGGGAGCTCCACAAAACACTGTCCACCATGGGTAACCATTAACGCATTAGACACACCAGTGTCAAAGTGTTCAGCATCACTGCAACCACAAGCTACCTCTGTACAGCAACGCACAGACCAGTGCTGTACCACCTAGAAAAATGTTTGACCAAAACCAATTAAAAACAGGATTTAAATATTCCAGCACGCCCACAAGCTGGTGGACTGTTAGCCAGAGACCCCCCAGTTACCTGTTAAATCCCGTCTGCTGACACCCACTTGGAATGAAAAGAAAAGCATAAGAGAGCCCAAGGTTTGTTCTATGCCTGTCCCTCCTCGAGATGCGAGACAGCTTCACAACTTCCAGCATAAAACCGAATCACAAACCTGCTAGCCCACTGCATGAAGGCATGGCCAAGCATTTTGGGATTTAAAAATTTTGGCATGCCCACAACCTGGTGGACTGTTAGCTAGAGACTCCCAGTTCATGTATGGTACTAATAGTCATAAAAACAATAACAACAAATTTAGAGGACAGCTTCTGTAGAAAAAACCAGTGCTCAAGTAGGGAAATAATGAGTAGACAAGAGGGAGGGGAAAAGTAGAATCAATTGATCCTGCTAAAAGATTCCATGATAGTGCTAACAGAAAAAGGTATTACAAATTGTGCCAAAAACATATTGCATATATGAGTTTCTCACATTTTCTAAGAAAGTATTATCCCTAAATATTGTTAATAACAGTTATACGAGTCCAACACAAAAGTTCAGCCAATTAGACTGCTATAAAATGCAAACGTAGGCTTTATTCACTCTTCAATTTCATTTTTTTTTGTTATGGAGAATATATACAGCAAGACATATATTAAAGCAAGAATTTCCACATGCACATTTTAGTGACACTGGTTATATTCTTTGAATGCTGCAACCATTCTTGCCCTTGTTTTCTGAGTTGTTTCTCTGTCACTAGCATAAATCTCTGCCCACTAAGACTCCTGTCTAATCTTTCCAGTTGCTGTTGCTATTTAATCCTATAAGGCTAGTTCTTAAAAGAGCTCAACACTTAAGATAGATGTTTTTCACTAGTCAAACTAAACTTATGTTTGAGGGGGGTTTTTGTTGTTGTTATTGTTTTCACTTTAAACAAATGGAAATAAAATCATTGTAAAGAGACGAAGTCATTTTAATAAGACTAAACTTTTAATTTCTGGTTTAAGATTTATTGATTATCTAAGGGCATTAGTTTCAGGAGTTTATTCACTTTTCCCAGGCTCAGTAGATCTGGAACCCATGAAATTTGGAAAATCTTGTGTGTCCTATATAATTCTTATACAAGAAGACAGAAGTTTAGAAAGATATATAAACAATGAAAGGATATTTCTAAATGCACCAAACCAAAGAAACTCATTGCCCATGAGTCAATTTCAATTCATGGCAATCCTCCATGGAGTTTCCCAGGCTGTAAATATTTATGGAAGTATTCATGGCAACTCTCCATCAGGTTTCTCAGGCTGTAAATATTTATGGGAGAAGACTACTTCATTTTACTCCTGGGAAGCAGCTAGCATATTTTAACCATTGATCTTCCAGTTAGCAACTCAATACATGACACACTATATCACCAGTGTTCCTTTAAGAAAAAAATAGAATGAAAAAGAAACCAAAACCCAAACCATTGCCAACAAGTCAGTTATTCCAATTTATCTTGACTCTCCACTGTATTACTGAGTCTATAAATCTTTACAGAAGGAGACAATCTTTCTTCCAATTAGTAATCTAAAAATATTATTGCAGTATCCATCAGGACTCCATAAAAGGGAAGAAACTGATTAATAGGTGAGAACTGGAGGCTTAGTGAGATATAAGGCACATAGTTCAAATCCATTTCTTCTCCTCTGCAGAAGAAATAAGGGCAATCTCCCCTGTGCTTAATAAAGAATATTCACCTAAAAAATATCAAATAAGAATTGAGATAAGGGAAACTCATATACTGTGTTTGTGAGAACTGTTGGGATTAGAACCAAGGAAAGAGGCGAAAGTTTATGCTTGGAAAATTGAGCTATCAGAACCAGGAAGTCAGTATTGACAGGCATAGAATTGGTACTTTGGGCATACAAGTGATGTCAGAAATAGTTTGAGAAGGGAGGTTTTTGTCCTTCTCTAGGATGAACCTATTTGTTATCCTGGCAGTCCATATTATATTCAACAGTCTTCTTCAGCACCACAACTCAAGGACATCAATTCTCTTTCTTTCATTCCTAGTCATTGTCAAGCTCTCTGACACATAGCAAGCAATTGTGAAGACCATGGTCTGGATCAGGTGCACCTTAGTCTCCAGACTGTAGTCTTTGTTATTCAGTACTCTGGAGAGATTTCTGACAGGCGACTTCCCAAATGCAATTTGTCTCTTGATTTTATGCATGCTGGTGCCAAGGGAGTTGATTGTGGAGCTAAGCAAACTGATCGTTAACAATCTTAATCTCTTCACCATCTTTCATAATGATGACAATTGTCCCAGTAGTAAGAATCTTTGTTTTCATGATGTTGTGTTTCAATCCATACTGAGTGGCTCACTACAATTGAAAATTGACTTGATAGAGATGGGTTTAGCAGTATTTTAAAATTTAAACTATAAATCCAATGCTGGAAAATAGCTTAGGTGAATGACAAAATTGTCAATACAGATGCTTTATTTTACTTAGTTTAAATATATTCAAAGAAGTCTTAGTAAAGTATGATCACAGATCCGAAGACTATAAAAATTCATTTTAGAGCCTTCTCTAATACACCATATAAATTCATAGGCTCATTAACTTTATTATAGAATCAAGCAAGTCAAAAGTTAATTAAGTACTTCACATATTCCAGATTTTATCTGCTTTCCATTTTATAGAAATAAAGAGTAGTACTTTATAACACAGAGATATAAATTCCAAATGAAGTAAAATTTAACTCAAACTAAGAGATTTAATTTGGGATATATTCTAATAATAAGAGCTATTATGTCTAATTCTTAATAACTACACAAATTTTGTAAAGCAAATGGTGTCTTCAAAGGAAATCTATTCCTTTCAAAATTACTAATAAAATATAAATATGTATGAAATACTTTGTTATTTCATTCTGCTTTTCCATTTCTTTATCTATCCTATGGCATTGGAGAACACTGGTGGCTTAGTGGAAGGAGGCACACTTCCAATTCACAAAGTCCTATGGTTCAAATCCACCATTTGCTCTGTGGAAAAAGATAAGTAATATCCACCCGTGTGATTTACAGCCTCTGAAAACCGGCTGAATGGTCAGTTGTGAATCAGTTACTACATAACAATGACAGTAACAATAGCTCTTGGGGAGAAGTTTCAGTCTAATCTTGAATCTCCACATGGTTGTTGATGCCTGGACATTGTGGGTTAACTATAAATGAAGGCTGCAAATATGGTTTCAACAACTTTCTGTCAGTGACTCGAATTTTGGGGTTTTGTTTGTTGTTGTCTTGTTGTTTTTTTTTTTTTCCTTAAATGACTCATATTTAACTGGAGTCGTTGTATGGTGCTGTCAAGTTGAATGCAACTCCTAGCCACCCCATGAAGAATGACTCTAAACCCAGCCCTGTTTTGTGTCATAGAGCTAGTTTGGCTTAATTTCACAACATTTTTTTAGCATATATTGCCTTTAAAACTATCTCTTATTTCAGGGCATCAGTCAACATCAAGAAGACAAAAATCCTCATCACTGGACTTATAAGAAACATCATGACAAAAGTTAAAATTGTCAATGATTTCTTCTTATTTAAATCCACAGTCAACTTCCTTAATACTAGCAGTAAGGAGATGTTGCTTTGGGCAGGCAATAAGCAGTATTGCATTGGGAAAGCCCACTATCAGTGACCTCTTTAAATTACTGAGGAGTATTGATATTAGTTTGAAGATAAATGTGCACCTGATTTAGACCATAGTCTTTTTAACAACTGCTATGCATCGGAGAATTAGACAATGAGTAAGTATGATAGAAGAAGAATCAATACCTTTGAGCAGGGGTGTTGGAGAAGAAAGCAGAACATCTCACGTATTGACAAAAAACCCAACGAAGATGTCTTGGAGGAAGAGCAGTCAGAGAGCTACTTTGAATCAAGGATGACAAAACTTTATCTCACATATTTTAGACATGTTGCGAGGAACAGATTCCTTGGCAAAGAATTTCATGCTTAGAAAGTTGGAGGGTCACCGAAAGAAAGAAAGACTCTCAACATGATGGATTGACACAGTGACTATAGCAATGGACTTAAGTGTATCACAGATGATGGAGATGGCATAGGGTAGGGTTCTGATCTGTTGTTCATAGGCTTGTTACGAGTCACACTCAAATAGATGACACCTAGCAACAACCACATCAGAACAATTAGTCCTCTATTTCAACAGTGCATAGAATGCAGTTTTCACTGTTATATTATTTTTCCTTGAGCTGCCTTTATTGTCAATTATTTTTAGTTCCTGAAAGAAAAAATAAAATTCAGATATTTATTCAAGTTGAAGAATTTCTAATAGATAGCGTTTCCATCTAATAAAGGCTCATAAATAGTTCTAAAATATTCTCTTAAAGATTATTATTTGGATTATAAAGATTAAACTTTAAAGACCAAAACTGATAACTGAGATTGATCTAGTAGGACCGTGGTTTCCTGAGGAATGGTAGCAGAAGCGGCCTTGTTCTCTCCCATAGGTTCTCATTCCCACAGAAGTAACTGAGCAGCCTGTGAAACAAACATAACATTTATATATCAATACGCATATATGTATGAGTGTTTTATTAAAGCATATATCTGAAATAAAATCACTCTAATGTAGTCATTTATGAATACATATCTCTGTCCAATGAGTAGCTGACACTCTATTTCTTTTAAATGTTTTCTCATGTATATCTATTGCTGAAGTTAATGAGCCATGTGAATTTCAATAAATAGTAAAATTCCAACATGACATACACATAATTTTTCAATTTTTTGCCTTTACACCATCTTTCCAAATTACAATGCAGATTTTAAAATTCTGCTTTTCTGCTTCTTTCTTTTAAGTACAAGCTTTTGGGATTTTATTAAAATTCCATGCACAGATTTAATACTAAAATGGGCAAAACTAAAAGGAGAAAAATTTCAGTAATGTAAGTTAAACAATCACTATATCCATAGTTTAAATAATTTTTAATATTTGAAACTTAATACTTATAGTGCATTTAGACATGGACATTAGTAGTAATACTAAAACCCATGCTTTATATGTGCTTATTTGCTAATTGGCTTACAGAAATGAAAAACATGGTAGAAATTATTATTTTGACTTATTATCTCCCTACTATGTATTTAGCCATAGTCTAATGTTGGTTAATGTAAATATTATTCTATTATTCACCCAAATTAATATCAGAAAATTGCAAAAAAAAGATTAGTTCTGTTCATTCGATAGATTGATGGCAATCAATAATAGTTAAGTAACATTAATATACTCCTTGTAAATATTTTTCTTGAATTTGTAACTCAGATGTATCTTTTAGGTTAGTTCAAAATTTAGCAAGAATGTCTGTCTCCTGATAGTTATTCCTAATAAGAATCCCAAAACACTTAAATGTACTCAAATGAAATCTATATGAAGACAAAGTGGTGGTTGTTCAAACAGAATAAGGGAATGCTGCATGGTTCAAAATAAAAAAGGGAGTGCATAACTTTTCAAACTATATGCTGTGAAAATCATTCAAGAAGCTGGACTCTATGAAGAAGAATATGGCATCATGATTGAAAGAAGATTTATCACGAATCTGTTACGACACGACTTGCTAAAAGTGAAGATGACTTGAAGTGCTTGCTGCAGATCAAGCATTATAGTGCTCAGGATGGATTATATGTCAATATCAAGGGAGGGGGGTGAGATCCTCACCACTAGACCAAAAGGTAACCATCATGACCATCATGATAGATGGAGAAAAGATTGAAAATGTCAATAACTTCATTTTACTTGGATCCGCAATCCCTTGGTACCAGTAGTCATGAGATCAAAAGACATATTGCACTGGAAAAGTCTATAGTCTGTAATCTCTCCAAACTACTGAGGAAGAATACTGTTAGAAAACTAAGGAGTGCCTCATTTAGGTCATGGTCTTTTCAATTATTTACTATGCATCTGAAAGCTAGACAATTAATAAAGATGACAGAAGAAGAATTGATGCCTTTGAACTGTAGTGATGAGGAAGAATACTTAATATCCCATGGAATTCCAGAAGAACAAACAGACAAGACTTGGAGAAAGCCAGAGTGCTCCTTGGGGGCAAATATGACAAAGCTTTATCTCTCAAAATTTAGCCACATTGCTTGTAGAGGCTATTCCTTGGAAAGTCTCATCATGGTTGGAAAGGTAGAGGGACAGCAAAGAGAGGAAAACTCCAAGTTACAGAGAGAATGACTATAGCAATGGGCTCAAGTGTGTCAGAAAAGAGGGGGAGGGCACTGTACAGGACAGAGTTCAGAACTGTTGTTCATAAAGTTACATGACTCATTCTTGACTCGATGGCACCTAACAACAATAGCTTTACTTTTACTTCTTTTAAAAGTCTTAGTTCTTTAACTTTTAATCAAGTCAAGTAATTTTTTCTATAATTCTGAAAACTTATATACCAAACCTTTTTTTATCTTCGTATGCTAATTTTTCTCATTGTTGACTTTCTAGAAATATATTTTCTATTTCAACATGTAAACAATTTTTAAAAAAAATTATTTTATTGTACCTTCATTAACATTTCCTGAATATGCATATTATCTACAATTTTAGTTCCCTGTAGTGTGTTACTTTGGGCACTTGTCTAGGAGGGACTAGTTCTCAGAGAAGGACATTATGCTTGGAAAGGTGGAGGCATGGTGCAGGAGAGGAAGACCCCGAATGAGATTAATTGACTCAGTGACTGGAGAGATCTGTTGGAGATGATGACTTTGGCTCAGGATAGGGCAGGATTCAGAGCTGATGTATGTAGAGTTGGTATGAGTTGCAGGTGACTGGATGGCACATATCAACAACCACAACAATGTTATACATTTCACTGTCAACTGAAATATTGGCAGTTTAAATTTGCCAATTGCTATATGTGAGAAATGTAGGCATTCTCTCACAAAGACTTACAACTTGAGTTGGAAAAGGCTCAGTGGCAGTGTGCTTATTATTGTTTAGATAACATTACACTCTATCAGAATAAAAATATTATAAACAAGCAAATAAATCCACAACTCGACTTTTTCGCTATTTCCTAAAGCCTCCTACATTTGAACCAATAACATATAGTTTACATATACCTCACATTTTATGAGCTAACCCCTTCATGCTCATCATTTAATTTCATGTTGTGTATATTTCCCCCAGAGCATGACATTTCAATTCTGCCAGGCTTCTAAAGGCTTACTTCAGCAGATGTTCCATATGGACTTGGAAGGCGTTGGCCAGTAGTTTGGTTCCTATAATTTTAATCAAATGTTCAGTCATGTGAAGCCAGAGGGAGTTTCTGTTTGAATTACTACAAATTTCACACAGAGATGAAATATGCTGCAAAGACTCCAAAATGATGTTTTCCACAATGTGAGAAAGTCAGTTAAAACACAATTGAATTAAAAAAAAAACAACACCAAGAAACCCATATTTATGCAAGTAGAAAAACCCAATTTCCTCTCTTGCTTTGTCTAAACCTCAAAGCCTGCCTGACATCATCTGCTTGGTGAAAAGGATCCACCACAGGGTTTTATTTGAAAGTTGCTAGAAAACACTCTCTGTTTCCACAAATCCCTCCTTAAGCTATTGTTTGAAATTGACCATCCTGTCAGTACAAACATTAAAATTTCAAGTACCACTCAGAAAAGGAAAACTACTCACATCCATTTCGTTGAAGGTATCAATTACTGGTGTTAGACTCAGTTGAATTTGTGACTATGCTTATACAATGGAGTAAAAAAGACGCATTAATCAGTAATGAGTAAAAGAATAAGTGAAAGAAGTCAAAGATAGTAAAACTGAAGTTTCTTATTTTATAGCTTTACTTAATTTTTCCTTGAACTTTGTGAGCTATTGCAAAGACAAAAATGAAAGGATTAAAATCAAGCTCATACACTGATTTTATCGTTCTCATGACAGAAGTTGTATATTGTCATACTTTAAAACCAAGATCTGAGATCAATTTAAAGAAAACACTTAAAACTTTAAAGATGATGGAAAGCATATTTCAGATTTATACAACTTTTTTCTTTTAATTATTGAATATGATATTCCGTTTAAGCTAATGTTTGTAAGGCAAAAGTAAAACATGTCAGTGGTGATTTTTATATGCCTTTGTACATTTTGCATTTATTCATGATTAAGAAAAAGACCTTTTGTTGCTATTTTCACTAGTGTTATACAAAGATAATTCCTATGGGCATATCAATTGTAATATTTAGATGAAGACATCTTACATTGTATGTGGTAAATTTTAAAGGGAGTCAAGTAAGTATGGTGAATCAGACCCAATATTTTAAAGTTTCTGCATGGAATAATCACATGATTCTTCTCATACTTCATAGGCCAAGGCACATTATTGTTAGAGGTCATCAAGTCAAGCTGTAACTCATGGCAATCTCTTTATCTGTTGTAAAATAGAACGAAATGTTGCCCATTCTTGTAACATCTCAGTAATTGTAACTGTTTTCACTCTGGAAGGCAGTCTGGTGCTTCCTCAGAAAGCTGAATATAGACATTCCATATGACCCAACTATTCCACTGCTTGAAATACACCCCAAGAAAAAGAGAACTGAGACACAAACAAAATCTGTATACCAATGTTCATAGCAACATTACTCACCATCGTAAGAACATGGAAACAGCCTAAATGTTCAACTCTAATTGAATGGATTGAGAAATTATGGTACATTCACATGTAATACTATGCAGCATGCAAGAGCAATAATTTTGTAAATTATTACCTAACTTGTCAGTGACTGGAGAACATTATGCTAAATGAACTAACTTATTAATTTGTCTTATAAGGACAAATACTGTGTAAGACTGTTATTGAAGAATAAGTACAAGGATCCAAGGGGGGGAGGAGAGGTGGAGGAGAGGTATAAGGACAGGGAGTGTTAATCATAAAATCACACAATTTGATGGGTGGAGGGAAACGTTAAGGAAATGGGAAAGATCCAGTGTGAAAAAAAAATGTATACAAACTTTTAAATAAACCAGTATAAAATAATTTAAAAAAAAATAAGACAGTTTACAGAGACTGAATTTCCATTTATACATTGTTGCATACTTACCACCCTATCCACCCTTCCTCTCAGTTCCCTCTCCTCCTTGTAGAGGGAAAAATAAAAACCTCTTTCATTGCTATACAATCACCGCCCCACCCCCCACCCCCGCCATGTATACTTTACTATGTAGCTCTTATTATGGACTCTTGTCATGAAAATAATACCCAATCATATATTCCTTTTAAACAGTTCTCTCCCTGATCTGTTTCAATGTTGTTGTTATGTGCCGTAGAGTCGCTTGCGACTCATAGCGACCCTATATAAAACAGCCCTAAACTCTGCTCTGTCCTGTGCCAATCGCACTGTCTCTAACACTCCCATCCCAATTATCCCAGTCACTGAATCAATCCACCTCATGGAGGGCCTTCCTCTCCTGCGCCGTCCCTCCACCCTCCCAAGCATGATGTCCTTCTCCAAGGACCTGTCTCTCCTCACAACGTGTCCAAA
>NW_006399944.1:4250455-4271549 GCF_000299155.1 Elephantulus edwardii | reverse complement strand
GCTTCAGGTCCTCTTCAGTTTCAGCAAGCAGGGTTGTGTCATCTGCATGACGCAGATTGTTGATAAATCATCCACCAATCTTGACCCCACATTTCTCCTAATAGAGCCCATCCTCCCATATAATCTGTTCTGCATATTGGTTGAAAAGGTATGGAGATAGGATGCATCCCTGGCGTACGCCCTTCCCAATTTTGAACCATGCAGTCTTCCCTTGCTCTTCTTCCATGTTATATAGTCTTTATCACTATTGTTACTCCTAAAGGCTGCATAGTATTCCATTGTGTGAATGTACCACAGTTTTTTAATCCAGTCATTTTTTGATGGACATTTTTACTGTTTCCATGATCTTGCTATTGTGACTATTGCATGAGGTGCCTTTCCAAGGAACAGGCTTACCTAACTAAATACATGACCGAAGTATTCTGACTGTACCCCCTACAACATATATCTGTTCGTCCTTTTAGCAGTCCATTGGTTATTTAGTACTCTTCTCCAGCACCACGCCTCAAAGACATCAATTCTACTTCTATCATCCTTATTTATTGTCCAAATCTCTCATGCAAAGCACATGACTGAGAAGACCATGGCTTGAATCAGGGACCTCTTACTCTTCAAGGTGACATCATTGCTTTTTTATATTTTGAAGAGACCTATGACCATAAACTTGCCTAATTCAGTATATCTCCTGATTCCCTTACTGCTGGTACCCAAGATATTGACTCTTGATGCAAACAAGATTAAATCATTGACAGTTTCAATCCTTTCTCCATCCATCACGATATTGACTCTTGATCCGGTGGTGAGGATCTTTGTTTTCTTAATGTATAAATGTAATCTATATGATATTTTGCAATGAGGTTTTCAAGGTTTCACTTTCAGCAAGCTAGATTCTGTAATTTGCATAACAGAGGTTGTTGACTAGTCTTCTTTTGATCCTAATGTTACATTTCTCTTCAAAGAGTTGAGTTTCACAAATTATTCACTCAGTGCACAGATTGAATTTTTTCATGAAGAAAAGATACATCCCTGATACAAATCTTTTTTTATTTTGAACTGTACAGTGTTTCTATGCTCCATTTGGACAACATCTGTGTATAGAGTTCTCATTAATGCAATCAAGTGTTCTAGTATTCCCATTTTTCTCAATGTTAGCTATAATTTGTTTTGATCTACAGAATTAAATGCCTTTCCATAGTCAATAAAACCGGACATTCTTCAGGTATTACTCTCTTTGAGTCAGAGTCCATCTGGCATCTTTAATGATATTCCTGGTGTCCTAACCTCTTCTAAACATACGGTATATACTTAGTAAATAGTTATTAAGATATTCAGAAGATAAGTTCATTTCAGAGCATCAAAGACTACAACTTTCAATATGGATTGCTCCTCAACATAAAGAAGACAAAAGTCCACACTATTGGACCAATAAATGACATTATGATAGATGAAGAAAAGATTGTCAATGCTTTCATCTTACTTGACTCTACAATCAACACTTTTGGTACTAACAATCAGGAGACATTATTCTATTGGGCAAGTCTTCTTTCAGGGACCTGTACAAAGTACTGAAGAGCAAGGATATTAGTTAGAAGGCTAAGATTTGCCTGATTCAAACCAGTGTCTTTTCAGTTACTTTTAATGTACTGTCTTTAAAAACCTGCTAGAGGATCAGTCATCAATTGGTTGAGATTCAACTGTACACAATAACAACAACAACAATAGTTATGCCCCTGAGAGCTGGACAATCAATAAAGATGATAGAAGAAGAGTAGATGCCATTGAGCTGGGGTGTTGGAGAAGGGAATTAAATATCTCATATACTAGCAAAAGAACAAAACAGGTAAGCTTTGGAAAAAGTGCAATCAGAATGCTCCTTGGAAGCAAGGATGCTGAAGCTTCATCTCACATACTTTGGACATGTTGCTAAAAGAGGCTATTCTTTGTAAAGGGATATCATGCTTGGAAAGATGAAGGTTCAGCAAAAGAGGGTAAGATCCTCAACTAGATGAATTGACAGTGATTGCAGCATGGTCTCAAGTGGTCATAGATGATGAGGATGACACAGAATAGGACAGGGATCAGATCAATTGTTTATAGGGTTGCTAGGACTTATATTCAACTTAATGGCACCTCATAATTACAGTAATTCAGAAGAGATATTCCCACATGAAATGAAACAAAGATATGTCTTTCCAGTCCTAAATGCTTCATATGCATTTAATGTAAATTTCAGTGTTTTGTAGATAAACTTCCTCTTGTTAGCTACAGAATAGTTATGCAGCACACAGAGATCATTTTAGATGTGGATTCTGTTACTCAGTATCTTTGCTGTACTTTCAGATTCATGCTGTCTTTAAATTTAGTAAAAATTACTTCTATGTCAACATTCAAAGTAATGATAAAAAAATTAAACTCAACAGCATATTGAGACACCACTAGAGATCTATTCCCTGCAGGCTAACAGCAGACACTTTAATGTAGGCTAATCAGTAGTCCCCTTCAGGTATAGCAGTTCCACTGATTAAGAAGTCACAGAATTTATTATCAGCTACTACACATGTCTTTTTCCTTAGTACACATTAAAAAAAAAGAAGTGAAGTTGTTACTGACATCCAGGTTTGCTATATTTTCAGTTTCTCTTATTCTACCACTTTAGTTATAACATCACAAAAAGAAATGTGTTTTAAGTAAACCTAATTAGTAAACCTATCCTACCCCTTTAAGTTTTCCCCTCTCTGCTTATTTTGGCTTTTAAATTTCTTTTTCAGTTGTATTCAAAGTTTGCTGTAATAAACCTTAATTTTTTTTTAATATAAGGAGTAGCATTTGTTACTTCTAAATATTCTTGTTTGGAAAAATCATGAATCTCAATGTTTTAAAAATCTGAATATATATATATATGTGTGTGTGTGTGTGTGTGTGTGTGTGTGTGTGTGTATGTGTGTGTGTAGATATATATATAGATATAGATAGATAGAGATAGATAGAGATAGAGATAGAGATAGAGAGAGACACAAAAGCACTGGTGATCTAGTAACAGGATGCTGTTCTGCAATCCCAAAGGCGCACAGTTAGAATCTACCAGTTATTCCACAGGAAAAAAATGGCAATCTCAATCTCCTCCTGTGTGACTAACTGCCTCTGAAAATCCACTGGAAGTTCAGCTACGGGTCGTTTCAACTTAATGGTGCACAACAGCGACCAAGATATGGGTTTTTAAATGTAGATCTATTTGTTGTTGTTAGGTGCCATCAAGTTAATTAAAACTCACAGCAACCCTATGTTCAGGAAAATGAAACACTGCCTGCTCCCACATTACCCTTACAATCTTCTATATTTGATCTACCATTAGAGCTGTGTGTTACTCTCATTGAAAGTCTTTTTCTTGCTGACCTTTTATTTTATCAAGCATGGAGTTCTTTAGATTGGACCATTACAATAACACACCCTAACTATCTCTAAATAAAGTCTTTCCAGCCTCAATTCTATGCAGTATTCTAACAGTACTTCCTTTTGACAGATCATGGTATGCGCAATATTGTTTTCTAAAGTAAAGAGATGATTATTCTTTGCTCTTCTTTATTCATTGTCCTACTTCCATATGTATATGAAGCAACTGAAAATACTATTATTTATGTCAAGTGCACTTTAATTTCCAATGTGACATCTTTGATTTTTAAAACTTTAAATATGTCCTTTCAGGTCGATTTGTCCAGTGCAATATGCTTAACTGCTATTGCTATGGCTGTTAATTGTGTATCAAGTAAAATAAAATCCTTGATAATTTTCATATTTGCTCCATTTTTTATGATGTAGAAGTTGTTGTTAAGTATCATTGTGTTGGTTCCAGGAACAGAGAAAAATATTGTCAGAGCCTGCGCTGTCCTCACAATTTCTTTAGTGTTTGAGCCCATTGTTGCAACCATTATGAGAACTCATCTAACGACCATTACTTTTGGTGGTGGTGGTGCTGTTCAGTCTAGTAAGACTCATAATGACACTATGGACAAGAGTCCTAACCTGCACCATCCTCATCATCTCTGTCATGCTACAGAAGTAGAGGCAGTGAGTGCTGCTTTATTTTCATTTGTTCAAAAAGATGATGACTGTAATTGTGTATCTGAGTCTCTGCTTGCTGTTGAGGCCCTTTTTGTATGTTATTTATCTGGTGAGTTAAAGAAAAGGAATTTAAGTCATATTTTTTTATATAGATGCATTACATCTTGGTAGAAGTGATGGTGATTGTTTGCCATTGAGTCAGATCCACTAATAGTTGACCCTCCAACATGTTTTCAGAGGCAGTAAATTACACAGGAAGAGATTGGCCATTATTCTCCCATGGAAGAGCTGGCAGATATGAACCTTGTGCCTTTGAGATTACAGCACAGCTTCCTACCATTTGGCAGCATTCTGAAGTGAATGTGAATGTAGATATGTTAAAAACACATGTCTTGTTAACATCTTATACTTATTCAACACTTCTTCAGCACCAGAGCTCAAAGGCATCAATTCTCTTTCTAGCATCCCTAGTCACTGTCCAACTCTCTGATGCATAGCACGTAATTGCAACGACTATGGCTTCAGAATATCAGTGATTCTGAGGCTAGCACAGGATAGGGCAGAATCAGAGCTGTTGTTCATAGGGTCACTTTGCATGATAGTGGACTCAAAGGCATCTAATGACAATAATAGCATGTGTTAGAATTGACTCAAAGGAAACCCATTTTGTTTATAATTGTGCCTCTCCTGGTGGCGACAATGGAATTAATTCTTAACCTTCTTTCCTTCTTTCCCAAACAACAAACAAATGACTAATGAGAAAATTGCACTGCAACCAAGTAACAGTAACATATTTTAAGTAAAAATATAATTAATAATTATTTATTGCAAGAAAATGTTAACAGATAGCACAACAGACCTTCCTGTTAATTTTTATACAAAAATTAGCCTATTATGATTCTAACATTAAGACAAAAACACACAAAAATGAATTTGGTGTAAAATAGCAATCAGAGTGTAGACAAATACTGAAAACATATTTGTATTAATGAAAAAAAATTTAACTTAAGTATGCATTATAAGTAGATTTCTCTATGAGAATAAACAAATCATCCATCAAATGAGAATTTCATGAAATTTCTTCTGCTTCTGGTTTCCTTTTCCCTTTTTAACCTCTCTCAACTCTTTTTCTTTTCTCTTCATCAGAAATTTTCTTGTACTTCATTATTTGAGTTGTAAAAATTAACAAAGACAGCAGCACAATATGCACAGACTTCTAACATCTTTCTGTTTATGATTGACACAGAACACCAAAATGTGAACTTGTTAACACCAAATAAAGACTTATTAATGTACAAAGAGATATCTATCTGAATTACTCAATAATGAGTTCCAAGAGCTTATTGAGGTTCCCTTGGAAAAGATGGCCCCAACAAAACAACGTCAGACTAACCTCTGTGCAAATAAAAGGTAGTATAAGCCAAAAATCAACCAGAAAAACTGCGTGAACAGGTTTGAGGCCTTGAACACTAATGAGCAAAGACCAGATGAGTTGTGGAAGGATGTCAAATGTATCAACCAGGAAGAGAGTGCAAATGGTCATTACAAAGACAGAAGAGGAAGATAAGACCAAAATGGATGTCAGAAGAAACTCTGAAGATTGCACTGGAGCGTAGAGAAGACAAAGTACAAGGAAGAATTCAAGATCCTAAAGAGCTGAACAGATATTTCAAAAGGCAGCTCAGAATGGCAAAAGCAAAATATAACAATAAAATGTGCAAGGAGCTGGAATCAGAAAATCAAAAGGGCTCAGCATTTCTTAAGATCAAGGAACTGAAGAACAAGTTCAAACCTCGAGTTGCTATAATCAAAGATGCTTTTGGCAAAACATTAAATGATCCAGGACGTATTAAAAGAAGATGGAAGTGATATACTGAGTCATTGTGTCGAAAGGAATTGGCAGATATAGAAGAGTTTAATGAAATAACATTTGAGCAAGAGCCTATGGTGATGAAGGAAGAAGTTCAAGCTGCTTCGAAGGAAATAACAAAAAATAAGTCACCAGGAATAGATGGTATACCAATTGATGTATTTCAGCTAACAGTTGCTTCCCTGGATATGCTCACCAAATTATGCCAAGAAATCTGGAGAACAACCACTTGGCCAACTGACTGGAAGAGATCTATATTTGTTCCCATCCCAAAGAAGGGTGACCCAAAAGAGTGTGCAAACTATAGAACAATATCGTTGATTTCACCTGCAAGCAAGGTTCTGCTAAAGATTATCCAAAAACAACTGGAACAGCACATCATCAGAGAATTGCCAGAAGTCCAGGCTGGGTTTAGAAGGGGTCATGGTACTAGGGATATTGTAGCTGATGTTATATGGATCTTAGCTGAAAGTAGGGAGTACCAGAGGTATGTCTATCTGTGCTTCATTGATTATGCAAAGGCATTTGACTGTGTGGACCATAACAAACTATGGCTGACCCTGAGAAAAATGGAAATCCCAGAACACTTGATCGTGCTAATGAGAAACCTATACTTGGACCAAGAGGTGGTCGTCAAAACAGAGCAATGAAACACAGCATAGTTCAAAATTGGGAAGGACGTATGTCAGGGATGTGTCCTGTCTCCATACCTTTTCAACCTGTATGCAGAACAGATCATCTGGGAGGCTGGGCTCTATGAGGAGAAATTTGGCATCAGGATTGGGGTAAGATCTATCAACAATCTGTGTTATGCAGATGACACAACCCTGCTTGCTCAAATTGAGGAGGACCTAAAGCTCTTGCTGCAGAGGATCAAGGACTGTAGCCTTCAATATGGATTGAGGCTCAATGTCAAGAAGACAAAGATTCTCACCACTGGACCAATTGGCAGCATTAGGATGGATGGTGAAGAGACCGAGATTGTTCACAGCTTTAGTTTACTTGGCTCCACAATCAATAGTCTTGGCACCAGCAGCCAGGAAATTAAAAGGCGTATTTGCATGTGCAAGTTTGCTGTTAGGGACCTCTCTAAAGTACTCAAGAGCAACTGTGTGTCTCTGGAGACTAAGGTAGGTCTGATACAGGCCATGGTCTTTGCAATCACTTGTTAAGCATCAGAGAGTTGGACAATGACTAGGGAGGATAGAAGGAGAATTGATGCCTTTGAGCTGTGGTGGTGGAGAAGAGTATTAAATGTACCATGGATTGCCAAGAAAACAAACAGATTCATCCTGGAGAGGGTTAAACCAGGATATTCCTTGGAAGCAAGGATCCTGGAGCTTCGTCTGACATACTTTGGACATGTTGTAAGGAGGGACAGGTCCTTGGAGAAGGACATCATGCTTGGGAGGGTGGACGGACAGCGCAGGGGGGGAAGACCCCCTATGAGGTGGATTGGTTCAGTGACTGGGGTAATCGGGATGGGTGCGTCAGAGGCAGTGCAATTCGCACAGGATAGAGCAGGGTTTAGGGCTGTTGTACATAGGGTCGCTATGAGTCGCAAGCGACTTGACAACACATAACAACAACAACACATTAGGGAAGAAAAGTGTACCTAGGTAATGTTTTGCTCAATTCTTAACTAGATAAATATGTAAATCACATTCAAATACTGTTGCATAAAATACTTGGTTATAAATTCACAGTAGCCAAAGAAGAAATCCTGTATTTTCTTATTTGCAGTGTATGTTTGTTGTTGTTAAATGTTGTTGAATCAAGCATGACTCATAGTCACCCTATAAACAAAAGATCTGAATCTTGTCGTAGCTTGTGCCATCCTCACAATCTTTGACACGCTTGAGTTCATTGCCATCTTCAGTGTGTTGTTAATCCATCTGGTCAGGGATCTTCCCTCAATTTATCCTTTAGTGGCTGTGTAGACTAAATACATATTATTAAAGCAAGCTGTTCTCACAGCTGACATGTTAGCCAACTGCTGATATCTTTCATTTAATGTTTGTTTCACTTTCCCAATTCTAACATACTTCCCTTCCCTTCCATCTCTTCCATCAGGGCTGATTCTGCTCTTTTGGAGATTATTTTATTTTTATTATGACTGCTCTTCTAATGTAGACTTTGGTCTCTCAACAGCAATTCCCTTCTCCTGACAGCACTCCTGTTCCCTCCTAGAGAAGCCATGGTCCCTCACGGTGTGATTTGTGGTATGAATCCTTTCCAAGAACGATACACTCACTAAGACTCAAGTTAGGTAGAATATATTTCAAGATATTTTGAATGCTGAACAGAGGGTTTCAAGAACTCAAAATGACTCAAAAACTTAAACTCTGATAGTGACTGATTCTCTTTGAGGTTTTTAAGAATGTAAACTGCATCAGGAGAAGACTGTTATCTCACTCCTGAGTCGTTGATAGATTCAAATTGCCTGTGACATGCAGCCTTTGGGTTATTGTTGTTGCTGTGTGTACAGTTTTGAGATTCTCAAGTTGGATTTTCTGAGGCTGTTAATCCCAGAGGGGAGTTTGATTATCTTTCTTCCATGGAGCAGCTAGCTGATGGATTCCATCCTGTGCCTTTGACAGAGCTCCACTTAATCCAATTACTGCTACCAGATAAGACCCTTAACTCACTTGTTCTCTAGGCACTCTAGCTCTGCTTCCTATTCTCATGGTCTGTACTCCACTCTTTGTGTACCTTTCAGTGACTCAGTTGATGCTTGTTCCTCTACGTCTTCAGCTGTAAATGAAGACAACAATAATATATTCCGTTCCATTATGAGGATTAAATGAGACAATTCATGCAAGTACTTAAAATAGTCTTTGCACCTATTCTGTATCAAATAAATTATCTATTGAACCGGGTTCCTTATGATAAATTTCCTTTTGGCTAAATTTAGATTCATTTGATTTTGTATCCTGGGTCCAGTCAACCTGTTTAACTAATCTGGTATCTTCCATGTTTTCAGATGGAGACTCCAACCTCTAGTCTGTCACACTGTCCCCTGGCCATATAAGACTAGCATTCCAAGAGAAAAAGTAGATTAAAAGTGTTACTTCTCTCTGAGGATAACTTTTTGACCATATGGGTTAATACATTCTGCTTTCACTGTTCATTCTCCTTCTATAAATTCTGTCTAAAAATACAAAAATGTTATCTTCCATTTGGTGTATCAGAAAGGGCATTTGCTTAGGAAATAAAATTAGCCTTAAAACTGTGGCTCTTTTTTTCTCTTTGCTTTAAAGCTACCCCTGTTATAACTATAGCTGAAAGAACTTCCCTGAAGCCCTCAGAGGGACAAGTTATTCAGTGTTCATTACATACCCATGTACATGATTAATACAGTGAGAGATTCTCAAAGTAGTATTAGTCTAATGTGTAGTATATAACATTTCTACAAAACTAATCAAATTAGTAGAATAAATTCTATTAAAATTTAATAATTTTAAGTTATTGCATAAATATATGTATGAATACTGTAACTCGAAATTGCTGTGATGCTGAACCTTGTGCCATTGGGTTATCAAATGTGATTATGGTTACTTATGGTGGACAGTGTTGGCATCCACTTCCTAAGCAACATGCCTCTGGAAATTTTATGAACTTTGATAAATGTCAATACTTATAGAAAGCCTTCAAGCCTTTTGTTCATAGGGCCACTATGAGTTGTGCTCAACTTGAAGGTGATCAGCAACAACAACTATAATTTGGTAATTAAAACAAAAAATATATTTGACTATCACTAGTAAAGCTTCATCTCACATACTTTGTGTGTGTTGTGAGAAGAGTTAATCCTTGGAGAAGTATATCATGTTTGGAATGGTGAGGCTCTGTGAAAGAGAGGAAGACCCTTAACCAGGTAGATTGACACAATGACTGAAGCAAACGGCTTGAGTATGTCAGATATTATGAGGTTAGCATGGGATAGGACAGAGTTCCAACTTGTTATTTATAGCATCACTTATTCGTCTGTTATTACGTTAATAGACACTGAAAATGTTTTGATCTTGTTTTATATTAGACATTTAAATGAGAAATCTTTCTGAATTTATGTACGTCAATATACTATCATATAAATGTTGTTGCTAGTTATTGTTAGATCCTGTACCATCCTCGTCATCTCTGATATACTTGAACCCATTGTTATAGTCACTATGTCAATCTATCTTATTGAAGGTCTTCGTCTCTTTCAAGGATTCTCTACCTTGTCAACCATGATATCATTTTCAAGGAATGGCCTCTCCTAATAATATCTGTTATTTCACCTCTCCCACCTCTTTTTATCCTCCTCCTCCCTCCCCTTCCTCCTTTGGACTTTGGACACATCTTACTATCTATCCTTCTATTTTTAAAATAATGGTCTTATGCAGCATTTATTATTATGAGATTGAGTTATTTGTCCCAACATAATCCTTTCCACTCTTTCCCATGTTATATAATATTTTTCAAAATTGTTATTCCTAAGTGCTGCATAGTATTCCATCGTATGAATTATACCACAATTTCTCAATCCATTTATTTGTTGATGGAATTTGGGCTGTTTCCATTTTCTCCATTTGTGTAAGAATGTATATTTCTGTCTCCATTCTATTTCCTATGGATATATTCCTATCAATGGAATAGCTAGGTCACAATTTCTATGCTCAGCTTTTTGAGGAAACCCTGCACTGCCTTCTAGAGTAGTTGTACCATTTTAAAATCCCACCAAAAGTGTAGAAGCGTTCCAGCTCTCTGCATCCTCTCCAAAATATATTGTTTACCATCCTGTTAAACTATGCCATTGCTACAGGAGTAAGATGCTAACTCATCATAGTTTTGGTTTGCTTTTCTCTTTATATAGGGGAATAAAATGTTACATCATGGGTAAGAGAACCTGAATACAGTTCACTGTGAATGGGTATGGATGAAATAATGAAGATAAAGATTGAATGATCTGAACATCTAGTGTCTGAAAGATTTTATATGAATAGAGATAAAGGACTCATCACCTGTTATACCTGTGTTATACAGATGACACAACCTTGCTTGCTCAAATTGAGGAAGATGTGCAGTATGTGCTGCCTGGATTACATCTCAAAATCAAGAAAACAAAGATTCTTACTACCAGACAAATTGACAGCATCATGACTGAAGGATAAATGATTGAAGTTGTTAACAATTTCATCCTACTCAGATCCACAATTAATACTCTTGGTACTAGCAGTCAGGAAATCAAAAGACAAATTGCACTGGGGAAGTCTGCTGTCAAGGATTTCTCCGGAGTGCTAGACAGCAATGATACAAATCTAGAGACTAACGTACATCTGATCCAGGCCTTGGTCTTCTCGTGTGTTATTTATCTGAGAGCTGGGCAATGACTATGAATGGCAGAAAAAAAATTGTTGACTTTGAGTTGTGGTATTGAACATAACTTTGACTGACAAGAGAACAAACAGGTCTGTCCTGAAGAGGGTGATATGAGATTTTGCCTTGGAGGCAAAGATTTTGAAACTCCATCTAACATACTTTGGACACATTTACAGGAGGGACCAGTTCTTGGAGAAGGTCAGGCTGCATGAAAGAGTAGAGGGTCAACAGGAAGACCATGGATGAGATGGATTGACACAATGATTGTGGCAATAGGGCTAGATGTGTGAGATTAGCTCAGGATAGGACAGGGTTCTGAGCTATCGTTCAAAGGGTAACTATGAGTAGTGATCAATTCAACAGCACATAACAACAAAAGCAACCTAGAAAAATACTTGGGATATAGAATTTTACTTATTTATTAAATAACTAAATAATATTATGTGGCAAGACTTATTTTAGGAACTGAAATGCAAAAAACGGATTACAAAGAAGTGTTCTTTGTGGGCCTAGATCATGTGGAGTTGTGCTACTAACATGAAGACGTCTCAGAACCACCAGCAGTTCCACAGGAGAAAGATGGTCAATATAATAGCTTCAGAAACCCAGCAGAGGGTCAGCTATACCTTGGGTTTGGTTTGTTTTTTTAAATAAAATTTCTATTTTATACTAGTTTACTTACAAAGTCCATACACATTGTTATTCACACCAGATCTTTCCCATTTCCTTAACCCACCACCCATCAAATTGTATGACCCTATGATTAACCCTCCCTCCTCCCCTCCCCACTCCCTTCTAACCCTCCCACCTTGGATCCTCATACACATTCTACGATAATGATCTTATATAGTATTTGTCGTTATAGGACTGAGTTAGTTCACTTAACATAAGGCTCTCTAGTCCCTCCTAAGTTAGGTAGTAATTTAAAAAAAATCCTTGTTCCTTTGTGCTGTGTAGTATTCCATCATTTGAACGTACAAAAATTTCCCAATCCTTTCTATTGTGGTGGACATTTGGGCTGTTTCTATGTTCTTGCAATGGTGAATAACGCTGCTGTGAACATTGGTGTACAGGTCTCCATTTGTGCTCAGTTCTCATTCTCTGGGGGAATATTCCAAGCAGTGGAATACTTGGGTTATCTGGAATGTTTATGTTCACCTTTTTGAGGAACCACCAAACTGCCTTCAAGAGTAAGTGTACCATTTTACAATCCCACCAACAATGTATAAGTGTTCCTATCTAGAGACATCCTTTCCAAAATTTATTATTTGCTGTCCTGTTAAACTGTGCCACTGCTGCTGGAGTGAGGTAATATCTCATTGTAGTTTTTATTTGCTTCTCTTTTGTTGTCAGTGATTTTGAGTATTTCTTCATGTGTCTATTGGCCATCTGAATATCTTCATCTGTGAAAATTCTATACATGTGTTTTTCCCATTTTGTAATTGTAATATCAGTCTTTTTCTTGTAGAGGCCCTAAAAGATTCTGTAAACTTTTGATATGAAAAGGTATTGCCAAATGTTTGTTTCCAGTCAGTCAGTTTCCTTTTTGCTCTGTTGGAAAATGCTTTTGATACACAAGGGATTTAATCTTTAGAAGGTCCTATTAATCAATTTTATTCCTCTCTAGATTGTGCTTTTCTGGCTGTATTTGGTAGTCTCTTTATACCATAGACTAGATCGTCTAAGCTTGATCCCAGTTTGTCTCAGATGATGACGGTTTTGGGCTTTACTTCCAGGTCTCTGAGTCACCTTGAGTTGATTTGTGTGTATCATGTGAGGTGTGGATCCTCTTTCAGTTTTCTACAGGTAACAGTACAGTTTTGCCAGCACCATTTGCTGAAGAAGTTGTCATTTCCCCACTTGATAGGTGTTATTTCCTTATTAATTATCAGTTGACTATAGATAGCTGGGCCTATTTCTGGTCTCAATTCTGTTCCACTGATCTATATGCCTGTCATTTTACAAGTACTGTGCTGTTTTGTTTACTACTGTTGTGAAGTAGGATTTGAGATCAGGGAACGGTATGTCTCACACTTCATTTTTGTACTTAAGAAGTGCTTTGCTTTTCAGGATCTCTTTCCTCTCCAAATAAACTTGACAATTTTCCTCCGATTTCTTTGAAAAATAAATTCGTTATCTGTATTGGGATTGAGATGAACACATGGATATTTTTTGGTAGGATTGTCATTTTCACTATATTGAATCTTCCTATCTACTAACAGGGTACATTTTTCAATTTCTTTGGTTCTTTTATTGTGCTCTGAAGGAATGTTCTGTAGTTTTCTTTGTATAGGTCTTTATTATCTATAGGTAGGTTTACTCCCAAGTATCTCAATTTGTTGTTGGCTATTGCAAATGGTATTGCTTTATTGATTCCTTCTCTGAGTTTTCTTTGTTACTGTAAATGAATCTCACTGATTTTTAGATACTGATTTTATATCCTACCATTCTACTAAATTAGTCAACTAGCTGTAATAGGTTTTGTTGTTGTTGTTGAGTCATATCATTTGCATATAGTGATGGTTTAACCATCTCTTTGATGATCTGGAGGTCTTTTATTTTCTTCTCTTGTCATATTAACCCAACAAGCACTTCCAGTACAATATTGAACAGAAGTGGCAACAGTGGGCTTCCTTGTCTGGTCCCTGTTAGCAAGGAAAATATTTTTAATCTTTCTCCATCGAGAATTCTATTGGTTCTTGGTTTTGTATATATACTTTTCACTATGTTGAGGAAATTCCCTTATATTACAATTTTGTTGAGTGTATTTACCAGGAAGCAGAGTTGGATCTTTGTTATGGGAAGCCAAATTTTATACCAAATATTATATAAAAACCCTTGTTTGGGAATTGAAGAAACTACAAATTTATAAGCAAGATTTTGCTGAAAATTATCCAAAAATGACTGGAGAAGCACATCAACAGAGAACTGCCAGATGTGAAAGATGGGTTTAGAAGAGATTGTGGTACTAGGAATAGTATAGCAAATATTAGATGAATGTTGGCTGAAAGCAGAGAGAACCAGTGGAATGTCTATGTGTGTTTCATTAACAATGCAAAGACGTTTGACTGTGTGGATCACAGCAAACTGTGGCTGACTCTGAGAAGAATGAGAATCCCAAAATATTTGTCTGTGCTTTTTTGAAACCTATACTTGGACCAGGAGGCAGTCATCAGAACAGAGCAAGGAAACATTACATGGTTCAAAATTGGTAAGGGTGTATACCAGGGATGTATTCTGTCTCCATACCATTTCAATCTGTATCTGCTGCAGAACAGATCATCTAAGAGGCTGGCCTGTATGGGGAGGAATGTGGCACCAGGATTGGAGGAAGATTCATCAGCAACCTGAGTTATTCAGATGACACATCTCTGCTTGCTGAAACTGAGGAGGACTTCAAGTGCTTGCTGCAGAAGATCAAGGACTGCAGCATTAAATATGTATTGAGGCTCATCAAGAAAACAAAGATTCTCACCACTGGGCCAATTGGGAACATCATGGTGGATGGTGAAGTGTTTGCAACTGTTAACAGCTTTCATGTGCTTGGCCCCACAATCAACACTCTTGGTACCAACAGCCAGAAAATCAAGAGATGAATTTCATTAGGAAAGTCTACTCTCAGGGCCCCCTCTCTAGAGTACTGAAGAGCAATGATGTCAGTCTGGAGACTAAGCTGTGCCTGATCCAGGCCATGGTCTTCTCAATTGCTTGCCATGTGTCAGAGAGCTGAACAATGTAGTCATTGATAGATAGATGATAAAAAGAGAATTTATGCCTTTGAGCTGTGGTGCTAGAGAAGAATTTTGAATATATCATATACTGGCAGGAGAACAAACAAGTTCATCCTAGAGAAGGTGAAGTCATCCTGCTTCTTAAAGGCAAGGATTCTAAGGCTTTGTCTGACATACTTCTGGGATGTTTCAAGGAGAGGCCAGACCTTGGAGAGGGACATCATGTTTGGAAGAATAGAGGGATGGAGAAAGAGGAGACATTGATGAGATACTGATACAGTGATTGAGCTAATGACAGTAAGTACACCAGAGACAATAAAGTTGGCACAAGATAGAGCAGGTTTCAGGGGTGCTGTACTTAGGCTCACTATGAGTCACAAGCAACTTGGCACATAGCAACAACAACAATATGGTGAATTACTATGATTATTTTTCCTATGTTAAATCATCCTTGTATACCTGTTATGAATCCCACTTGGTCATGACGAATTTCTTTTTTTTAATATGCTTTTGGACTTGAGAAGAATGGGAATCCCAGAACACTTGATTGTGATAATGTGAAATCTGTACTTGGACCAAGAGACAGTAGTCAGAACAGAGCAAGGAAACACTGCATGGTTTAAAATTGGGAAGGGCGTATGCCAGGGATGTGTCCTGTCTTCGTACCTTTTCAACCTGTATGCAGAACAGATTATCCAGGAGGCTGGGCTCTATGAGGAGAAATGTGGCATCAGGATTGGTGGAAAATCTATCAACAATCTGTATTATGCAGATGACACAACCCTGCTTGCTCAAACTGAGGAGGACCTGAAGTGCTTGCTGCAGAAGGTCAAGGACTGCAGCCTTCAATATGTATTGAGGCTCAATATCAAGGAGACAAAGATTCTCACCACTGGACCAATTGGCAGCATCAGGATGGATGGTGAAAAGATTGAGATTGTTCACAGCTTTAGTTTGCTTGACTCCACAGTTAACACTCTTGGTACCAGCAGCCAGGAAATTAAAAGACATATTGCGATGGAAAAGTCTGCTGTTAGGGACCTTTCCAAAGTACTGAAGAGTTATGATGTCTCTCTGGAGACTAAGGTGCATCTGATAGAGGCCATGATCTTTGCAATCATTTGTTATGCATCAGAAAGCTGGACTGAGGATATGACCAAGGAGGATAGAAGGAGAATTGATGCCTTTGAGCCATGGTGCAGGAGAAGAATATTGAGGGTACCATGGACTGCTAGGAAAACAAACAGATTCATCCTGGAAAGGGTTAAACCATGTGGCTCCTTGGAGACAAGGATTCTGAGGCTTTGTCTGACATACTTTGGAAATGTAGTAAGGAAGGACCAGTCCTTGGAGAGGGACATCATGCTTGGTAGGGTGGAGGGGCGGCACAGGAGGGGAAGGCCCTCTATGAGGTGGATCGATTCAGTGACTGGGGTAATTAGGATGGGTGTATTGGAGACAGTGGATTGGGACAGGATAGAGCAGCATTTACGGCTGTTGTACATAGGGTAGCTATGAGTCGCAAGTGACTCAACGGCACATAACAACAACTACTTTTGGATTCTATATGCTAGGATTTTGTTATGGAGTTTTGCATCTATATTCATAAGAGATATTGATATGAAGTTCCCTTTCTTGGTAATGTCTTTGCCTGGTTTTGGTGTTAGGATTATGCTTGCTTCATAGAAGGACTCTGGGACTATTTCTTCATTTTCAGGTTTTTAAAAAATAATTTAGGTAGAATTAGTGATAAATTCTATATGAATGTTTGGTAGAATTCTCTTGTGAAGCCATCTGGTCCAGGGCTTTTCTTATGGGAAAATTCTTTTTATGACCTTTTCAATTTCTTCTTTTGTGATGGTTCTGTTTAATTGTCAATCTGTCCTTGATAATCTGGCTAGGGTATGAATTTCAAGGAATTTGACCATTTTCTGTAGGTTTTCAAATTTATCAGAGTTTATTTTTTCAAAGTATGCCTATATGTTTGATTTAATTTCATCTTGTTTTGTTGTGATTTAACCTCTGTCATTTATTAGTTGAATTATCTCTGTCTTCCCTTTTGTCTTTTGGCAGTAGTTTGTCAATTTTATTGACCCTTTCAAAAAACCCAGCTCCTGGTCTTATTATTTCAATTGATTTTCTTTGTTCTATCTCTTGATTTTATCTCTTATCCTTAAAAATTTCTTTTATTCTAGAGGCTATAAGATTAGAATGTTGTTCTTTTCCTATTTAATGAAGGCATTGCGTTAGATCATTGATTTTTCTTCTTTCTTCTTTTTTTAATGTGTGTGCCTATTGTTATGAAATGCTCCCTGGAGACTGTCTTAGCTTTATCTCAGAGCTTTGGATATTTTGCATTTTCATTTCTTTCAAGGAACTTTTTCACTTGACAGCAATTAAGTGAGTTGAACTGAATTTATATTGACTTAGGTGACCTAGTAGAAAGAAGCTGTGCTGCGTGGCTACCAGCTTCTCCATGGGAGGATGAGCAATCTCTTCCTGAGTGACTAATTCGTAATAGGGTCAGTTACAGGTTGATTCCAACTCGATGGTATATCACAATAACAAGTTAGTAATAGGAGGAGTGGGTAAAGGAAATGGGAAAAATCCCATGTGAAAAAAAAATGTATAATAACTTTTTAAGTAAACCAGTATAAAATAAAAATTTTATTTAAAACACACACACACACACACACACACGGTAATAATATAACCTATCACATAGAGGATATAAGAGATTTAAAATAATTTCATATTTCTGTAAAACAATGAATCAAGTTAGAAATTAACAACTGATACAAAAAATAGCAGCTAAATCCTAGAACATATGCAAAGACAACTTGATTAACTGACTTTATTAATATTGTTAGGTGCTATCTGACAGTGTCCTTATAAATAACAGATTCAAAAGCATGTCTATCATATACCATCTCTTTGGTCACCACCATACTTAAGTCTATTGTTGCAGTCTGTGCATCAATCTATTTCTATGAAAGTCATCCTGTCTTGCTACAGTCTTCTACTTTTTTTAGCATATTATCATTTTCCAAGGACTCTCATTGCCAGACAACATGCCCAAAGTATATGAGGTGAAGTACAACATCTTTATCTCTAACGAGCACCCTGGTTGCATGTCTTCCAAGACAGACTGTGTTTGTTCTTTTGGCAATCCATGACATATTCAATTTCTTTGCCAGCACCACAACTGAAAGGCATGATTTCTTTTTCACTGTTCTTTATATACTGTCCAACTTTTACATGCATATGGAGCAATTGAAAATCCCATGGCTTAGATCAGACGTACCTTAGTCTTTAAAAGGACTCCTTACATTTTAACACTTAGAAAAGTTCTTTACATCATACACTGTGAACAATAGATCTGGTCCCTGTCCTATCCTGTTCCATCCTCATCCTCCCTGACACACTTGAGTCCATTGCCACCGTATATCAATCTTATTGACGATCTTCTTCCCTTTGGCCCATTCTCCATTTTTTCAAGGAATAACCTTTCTTAACAGCGCACCTAAAGTATGTGAGATGAAGCTTCACCATCCTTGCTTCTAAGGATCACTCTGTTGCATTTTCTTCAAGATTTATCTGTTCTTTTGCCAGTCCATGGGGTATTTGGTATGCTTCTATAGCTACAACGCAAAGGAATTAATTCTTCTATCTTCCTTATTCATTGTCCATCTCTCAGATGCATAGTGGATGATTGTATTATGTTACGAATTAGGTGCACTGTAGTTTTAAACTGACATAAATACTTTTCAGGACTTTGGAGAGGACTCTGACAGCGCATTCTCCTAATGCTATACATCTTCTAATCTCCTGGCTTTTAGTACCAAGGGTGTTGATTGTGGATCCAAGTACAATAAAATTGTGACCATTTCAATCTTTTATCCATCTATAATAATGTTGCCTGTTTGTCTAGTGGTGAAGATTGTTTTCCTGATGTCGTGTTATAATCTATATTGAAGTTTTATTCCCTGATCTTCTGCAGTAACAAGTCATTCTCACTTTCATCAAGTAAGATTGTATATAACACAGGTTGTTCATGACTCTTGCTCCAAACCTGGTGTCACAGTCTTGTTCATAAAGCTCAGCTTTTAGAATGATTTCCTCAATATGCAGACTAGATAAGTATTGAGAAAGGGTACAGACTTGACACATATCTTTCTTGATTTTAAACCACACGACATTCCCTTGCTTTATTCAGACAACCGCTTCTTTGTCTAGTGTAGATTTCACATAACCATAATTAAATGTTTTGCAATTCCTATTTCTCTTAATATTAGCCATAGTTTGTTATGATTCACAGTCAAAGGCCTTGAAATATCTGACATCATAAAAGAGAAATGACTATGGTAAGAAAAAAATAAAACAAAATAAGAACAAAACAAAATTAAATTTGCATAACTGGCTTTGGAAAACACCTCGCCAGAGAGGGCATTGTTAGCAAATAAATGTACAAAATGTACATAATTTACATAAAAATATAGTAAGCAATAAATTACTACACACTCAACAATAGCAATACAGAACACAGGAAATAACTTTTTCCTATATATTTTTTTTAATTTTATACTGGTTTACTAACAAAGTTTGTAGGCATTGTTTTTCACACTGAATCCTTCTCCTTTCCCTTATACACACTTACCTTCACTCAAATTGTAAATTGTATGTTCCTATGATTAAACACCCCCTCACCCCTGCCCGTCCTCACTCCTCTGCTCCCCCCTTCCCACCATGAATTCTCATCTATAACTTTTATCTCCCCTATATACAAAGCACTTTATTTCAGATGGGGGAAAGCAGTGAGATTCTTCTCAAAAACATCTTCCCCATCTGGGAGTAGTCTTTAGTTTTCATACTTAGAATTTTGTTAGTTAAAGTTACAGGATTTCTAAATCTGAAAAGAATAGTTTACATATAGTTACTAGTAAATAGGCAACTTATGAAATAGTTAACGTATGATGCTCTCAGTAGAATACTGAGAGAAATTCTAGAATTAATTCACAAAACAAGAATTACACGTTGTTTCAGATAAGAAAGAGAGAGAGATTCAGGGAAATGTTATAACCAGATAAACATTCAATTTAAATATTAAAGCATAAACTGATAAATATTAAAAAACCAAAAGTTACAAAACAAATATTTAAAAGTCAAAATAGGATCAACCATCTTTCTGATAATAATAACATCTGAAAGAGAAAGAGAAGGTAGGAGCTCTCATAAGCAATGGAAAAGAATTCCACAGTTGAAGTTGTATCTGCATCCTTAGATAAGAATTGACCACTGAGTGATTATAAATGATGTATTGAAAACATCAAATCAAACCAATGTATAATTTCAGAATTTTAAATGAGTATAAAGAAAAAAATTACATGCTTTAACAAGTAGGAAAATGAAAGAAACAAGTGGTTTACAAAGAATAATAATTATACCAAAAGATTTCTTACCAGTAATGTTGTTAATTGCCTTCGAGTCAAGCACGACTCATAGCGACCCTATGATCAAAATGTCAGAAGTCCCTCTACAACTATTGACATTTATCAAAGTTTCCAGAGGCAATTTGTTTAGGAAATGGGTGCCACACCTGCTTCCAAACCTCATAGAATGCATTACTGGTTGAATGGCCTGCCATGCATGGCGACCCTGTGTACAAAAGCTCTGGACTCTTCCCTGTTCTGAGCCAGTCTCACTTATTCTGACACACCAACCCCTATTGCCCCAGTTACTGTATCAATCCATCTCGTACGGCGTCTCCCCCTCCCTCAATGTCTGTCCACCCTTCCGAGCATGATGTCCTTCTCAAGGACCTATCTCTCCTGGCCACGTGTCCAGGTGGAGCTTCAAAATTGTAGCCTCAGAGGAGAAACTTGGTTTCAACCTCTCAAAGACAGACCTATTTGTTTTTATGTCAGTCCATGGTAGATGCAAGACTCTTCTCTGGCATCACAATGGAAGGCATCTATTCTTCTTCTATCATCCTTAGTCATTGTCCAACAATCTGAAACATTAACAATTAATTGAGAAAACTACAGCCTGGATTGTTGTTGGTGTTTTTATGTGC
>NW_006399944.1:4247130-4248690 GCF_000299155.1 Elephantulus edwardii | reverse complement strand
CTTCTGATTTCCTGACTGCTGGTATTAAGAGTGTTGATTGTGGATCCGAGCAAGCTGTAATTGCTAATCTCAGTCTCTTCTTCATCTATTATGGTGCTGCCAATTGGCCCAGCGGTAAGAATCTTTGTCTTCCTGGTGCTGAGCTTGAATCCATATTGAAGACTATAGTCCTTGGCCTTTTGCAGCAAGTGCTTCAGGTTTTCTTCACTTGCAGCAATCAAGGTTGTGTCATCTGCATGTCATAGAACGCCTGTTTCCCAAATGATCTGTTCTGCATACAGAATGAAAAGGTACAGGGATATAGTGGTTGCACCATTTTACACTTCCACCAACGGTGAATAAGGCTTCCAGTTTCTCCACAACCTTGCCAGCATTTGTTGTTCGCTGTTCTGTTAAATTTTGTTCACCGCTATGGAAGGCTGTGTGGCACTTTCTCAAAAAGTTCAAAATAGAAATACCATTTGACCCAGCAATTCCACTACTGGGAATATATCCTAAAAGAAACCATAACTGCCACCCAAGCAGATTTATACACACCTATGTTTATTTTGGCTATGTTCACAAGAGCAAAGGGTTGGAAACAACAAACAAATGGATAGAGAAGCTGTGGTATAGTCACACAATGGAATACTATGCTGCATTGAAAAACAAGGAACTCATGAAATATTAAACAAAATGGATGACTCTGGAGGACATTATGCTGAGTGAAATATCTCAGTTGCAAAAAAAGACAAATACAGCATAATGCCACTGTTATAAAAGAGGACTGACATAGGGGTTAGGAGAGACTGAGAAAGTTGGGATAAATAATGTATATTGAGTTGAAACAGATGAGGGAAAGAAATGTTTAAAAGGGATACATGATTAGATATTGGGGGGGGTGGAGTTAGAGCGCATTTATTCGGTCAGCAGGCTGCGCTGGGAGGCGCGTCACTGGTACAGGTAGTCGGCCTGGATGTTGGCGGCGATCTCGGCCTCCCACTTGTCCCCGTTGCTGAGTAGCTTCTCCTTGTTGTACAGCAGCTCTTCGTGCGACTCCGTGGAGAACTCGAAGTTGGGGCCCTCCACAACGGCGTCCACAGGGCAGACCTCCTGACAAAAGCCGCAGTAGATGCACTTGGTCATGTCGATGTTGTAGCGGGTGGTCTGGCGGCTGCCATCTGCCCGTGGCTCTGCCTCAATGGTGATGGCCTGGGCCGGGCAGATGGCCTCGCAGAGCTTGCAGACAATGCAGCGCTCCTCCCCCGAGGGGTACCGGCAAAGTGCGTGCTCCCCGTGGAAGCGTGGGCTCAGCGGGCCCTTCTCAAATGGGTAGTTGATGGTGGCCGGCTCCCGGAACAAGTAGCTCAGGGTCATGCCCAGGCCTCGAATCAGCTCTGTCCACAGCAAGGTCTGTGCTGCCCGGTCAGTCACCGACTTCATGTCCATCTGGGGCTCCTGCATGTTCACGTACTTGTATGTGGCCACTGCTGGGCTGCTGTGCAGGCTCCGGCCGCAGAGATGTCCGTGGAGCGCTGCTGCCCCTTCCCACTAGCTGATTAGATATTATTGTTATGACAG
>NW_006399944.1:4232070-4244570 GCF_000299155.1 Elephantulus edwardii | reverse complement strand
TACAGTATACATATATATAGATGGATCAAAGAGATGTGCAGGCTGGATTTAGAAGAGGTCATGGTACTAGGGATATTATAGCTAATGCTAGAGGGACCTTGGCAGAAAACGGAGAAGACAAGAAGAATGTCTGTGTTTCATTGATTATACAAAGGCTTTTGGCTGTGTGGATCACGACAAGCTATGGCTGATTCTGAGAAGAAGGGGAATCCCAGAACATTTGATTGTGCTAATGAGAAACCTATACTTGGACCAAGAGGCAGTTGTCAGACAGAGCAAGGAGACACTACATGGTTCAAAATCAAGAAGGGGTCCGTCAGGGATGTATTTGGTCTCCACCCCTTTTCAATCTGTATGTAGATCAGATCATCCGAGATGCTGGGAGGAATGTGACATCAGGATTGGTGGAAGACTCATTAACAACCTGCGTTATGGGAAAGAAACAACCTGCTTACTAAAACTGAGGAGGACCTGAAATGCTTGCTACAGAAGATCAAGGACTGCAGTCTTCAATATGGATTGAAGTTCGACATCAAGAATACAAATATTCTCACCACTGGGCCAATTGACAGCATCAGCATGGATGATGAAGAGATTGAGATAGTTAACAGTTTTAGTTTACTTGGTTCCACAGTCAAGACTGTTGGTACCAACAGCCAGGAAATCAAGGGACGAATTGAATTGGGAAAAGTCAACTGTGAGGGACTCCTCAAGAGTACTGAAGACCAACTACATCAGGCTGTAGACTAAGATGTGCCTGATCCAGGCTATAGCCTTTGCAATTAGGTGCTATGCATCGGTGAGTTGGACAGTGAATAGGGATCATAGAAAGAGAATTGATGCCTTTGAGCTGTGGTGCTGGAGAAGAGTGTTGAATATACCATGGACTGCTAGAACAAATAGGTTTGTCCTGGAGAGGGTGAAGCCAGAACGCTCCGTGGAGTCAAGGATTTTGAGTCTCTGTCTGACATACTTTGGGCATGTTGCAAGGAGGGACTGGTCCTTGGAGAGGGACATCATGTTTGGGAGAGTGGAAAGACAGCACAGGAGAGGAAGACCCTCGATGAGATGGATCGATTCTGTGAGTGGAGTGTGGGAATGAGTGTGTTTGAGATGGTGAGGTTGGTACAGGATAAAATAGCATTTAGGGCTCTTGTACATAGGGTTGCTATGAGTCACGAGTGACTCAATGGCACATAACAACAACAACCATATATTTCCTTAGAGTTTTAACAATTTCATACAAGACCTTTTTAGAAAGACATCTTAACACCTAACATTTATTAAGCATCACACCGTTCTACTCAATTTCTATATATAGTCTCCTTTATATTTCCGACCAACTTTATGCCACAGTACTTTTATTTTTCTTAATTTGAAGGATTAAAAATACAAATATATAGCCTAAAAGTATATTAATATTAAAGAAAACTGGAAGAATTTAAAATCAAGCACAGTCTGTCAAGTCAGTGCTCTTGACAATCACATAACATACCTCCCATGGAATTCTGAGGAAGGATATAAAGCAAAGGGAATAATAAACATTTCTACATCCAGTTGTGGTTAGATACCTCTCTAATGTGCTGGAGAGCAACAAAATCAGTCTGGAGACTAAGATGCACCTGATACATACCGTGATCTTTGTAATCACTTGCTATGTATCAGACAGCTGGACAATGACTAGAGATGATAGAAGGAGAATTGATGACTTTAAGCTGTGGTATTGGAGAAGAGTCCATGGACTGTTAAGAAAACAAACAGCTTTGTCCTGGAAATAGTGAAGCCAGGCTGCTCCTTGAAGGCAAGGATTCTGAAGCTTCGTCTGATATATTTTGGACATGTTGCAAGGAGGGAACAGTCCTTTGAGAAGGACGTCATGCTTGGGAGGGTAGAGGGACAGAGTAGGAGAGTAAGACCCTCAATGATATGGATTGATTCAATGACTGGGGTAATGGGGGTAGGTGTGTCAATGACAGTGAGATTGGCACAGATAGAGCAGGGTTTAGGGCTGTTTTACATAGATTCGCTATAAGTTTCAGGCGACTCAATGACTCAAGGCACATAACAACAACAACATCTAGTTGTGTGTGTAAACTGGTAATTTTTTTTTGTTCACAATTGTGTGTGGGCTGATTGGTTGCCTGGATTTACTGGATTTAGCTAACATTCGGCTGTGTCCTGGAAGCCTCTTTAAGTCAAACCAGGGCCTGGTGAGCAGGCCATTGTATTTAAAAGTTGATTGAGCCCTTTAGCCTACAACCCTCAGGCTTTGTGTCAATTGTGTTTGGGAAGAACATTCTTATAGAACGGAGCTGTCAGTTGTTGCTATGATACTGAATGGCTGTGCCACTGGTATATCAAATTTCATAATGTTTACCCCTGGCAGACAGTACTTGGTAGATCTCCCAGATTAGACAGGCTTGGAAGCAGGATTTGCATATACTTCCTAAACCACATGCCTTTAGAAACTCTATGAACATTAGAGAAACAACAATAGTGATAGAACAGGTTTCAGATCTTTTGTTCCTATGATTGCTATAAGTAGTACTCAACTCAATGGCACCTAACAACAACATCATATGCTAATTCACATTGTATTTTCTTATATATACTTCTCAAAAGTCATTATCTTTCTTATGTTACAACTGATACTATAAATTATGTAAATAGATAAATATGTTTCAAAGATTATTTATGTAGCAAAAATATCTATTAATTCCATTTCTACCTTATGAATTTTACATTTTCCATGATGATACTACAAACACACAAGCAGGAAACTTCCTGGGAAATGTAAAGACATGTATTCAAATAGATTTATAAAAGCATGTACTGTACTTATAAGGACCATGACATGGTATTTAGCATACATTAAAGGTAGACAGATTTGGGAAGGTAGATTGTCTAAGAAATGAAAGTCACTCATGAATCACTACACTGCTTCTTGAATATCTCAGATAATTATTCCTTGGAAGTCAAAGAGCAAGCCTTGTTAAATTCCACTTGCTGGAGACTGATCTTGAATTTTACCTAGAAGTAAATTGCATAAATCATACATTCACTATGTTTTGTTGTTATTTTTATGTGCCGTGGAGTCAAGACTAACACATAACTGACCCTCCAAGTGGGTTTCAGAGCTTGTAAATCACACAGGATGAGATTTCCTTACTTTCTTTTGCACAGCAGCTGATTGTCCCTCTTTAGGTTGGCAGCACAACTCCCTAAGGATAAAGTCACTAAAGCTCTCAAACAATGACATGTTTGTTTCTTTTTTCTTATTTCTATTTTTTTTAATTGAAATTTATTATTAATTTCAGTAAAAATTTACAGAGACTTTGGATTTCCATTCATTCATTGCTGCACTTTCTCCCCTCCCAACCCTCCCCCCTAGTATACTACCCTCTTGGAAAAGTAAAAGAGACATGTTTGTTTCTTAAAAAAAAAAAACCCAGCAATTCCACTACTGGGAATAAACCCTGAAGAGACCATAACTGCCACCCAAGCAGACATATGCACACCCATGTTTATCTTGGCTTTGTTCACAATAGCGAGGAGTTGGAAACAACCCAAGTGCCCATCAATAAATGAACGGATAGAGAAGCTCTGGAACATTCACACAGTGGAATACTATGCTGCATTGAAAAACAAGGAACTCATGCAATATTATTAAAAATGGGGGACCCTGGAGGACATTATGCTGAGTGAGGTATCTCAGTCACAAAAGGACAAATACTGTATGGTGCCACTGTTGTAGAATAAGGCTGACATCAGGGTGGAGTAAGACTGAGAAAAACTGGAGCCGATTATGGAGATAACAGTTTAAAAGCAATATATTTTCGGGCATTATGATTATCATAAGAGTTCGGAATGAGAATTGCAGAGTCCAGTATACTTGGGGTGGGGAGGGGCAGGGGGATTGTATACCAATGAAGAAGATTTTCTTTTGCTTTTCAAAGAGAAGAGTGAACTGGTGGGGTGGGGAGGGAGGAGAAAAGTACAACAATGAATGAATGGAAATCCAAAATCTCTGTAAATGTTCATTGAAATCAATAAGAAAAGGAAATAGAGAAAAGTAAAACAAAAACATAAAAAATACACATTTAGTTACTTAAACCTTTAATAGTTAGATTGCATTTAGTTTAGTTTATAGAAAAGCCTTTCAATTAAATAGTAATCAAAAGATGTACTTAAACTTAATTTACAAAATTGAAACAGGGAAGTTTAGGAGCCTCTCCTTCCCTTCTTCCTAATATCGTGTTATTGGTCTATTTGCATTTTTTAAGGTAAATTTATGTTTCATTTTTTAAAGAATCTTAAGATCATTTTCCATTGAAGTTGCATTGTTTTATATTCCAAGATATAAAGACGCAAAGGAGGCATCTAATTTCTCCACACTTTCTAAAAAACCCTATGTTTAATTTATTGTGTGAAAGTTAACAATGTTGAATGGTTTTCCATTAAATCATACATAGCATTTTGCTTTATAACATTAGTTATAATTAATTAACTAATTAATTAATTAATATATCTAATAGGTGAAACTGGCTAAGGACAGGGAAGGGTTCAGGGCTACTGCACACAGAATCACTATGGGTCACAGGAGACAACACCTAACAACAACATATTATATTGCTAGTTTTTTTATTTAAGCTTCTTGTTTAGAGTAAACAAAACCTTGTGGAGGACCTTTATATTTAAAAGTTGGTTATTTTGGAGGAATATTCTTCTAAGTGGTACAGCACTCTTCTATTAATTTGCTGTGCTGAGGTAACCTGGGGTTGTTGTGATGCTGAACCTTGTACGGTTGGATCCGCAGAGCCAGACCCCAATGAGATCGGACACCAGCACCAATCACTCACGAGACGGTCCTTGATGCAAACAGCATGAGGTGTTTATTTCTTCCAGCGTGCTGGGGCACAACTCATAACCTACGCAGAGGCAGAGGAGTTGAGCCCCGAGCTAGGGGTACATACAGCTTATAAAGGCAATGACCTGCGCAAACATAGGTTAACACACAGGGAGGGTTGCTGATTGGTGCATTTAAAAGCGAGTTGGCCCGTGGCAAGCGGGGTCAGCGCAGGGGTGGGGCAGTAAAGTTCAGACAAAAAACTCCTGGAACTTCCCTTCTTACCTGTACTCCCAGATGTGGGTGAGCTGTTTTATAACCTTGTTTTTCTGACTGGGTTATGGCCCTGTTTTTCTAAAAAGAGGGCAAAAGTTAAGCTTTCTCATAATCTTGTGAGGTTTTATGGCTTCTACCTGAGAAGGGTCAAAAGTTAACTTTCTCATAGTCCTTCAGTACCATTGGGGTGTCAGATGGCATTACGATTACCCATGGTGGACAGTGTTTGGTGGCGCTCCCAGGTTAAGACAGGTTTGGAAGCAGAAGTGGTAACCCTTTCTAAACAACATGCCTCTGGAAACTCCGTGAACTTTGAGAAATGATGATAATTATAGAAAGGCTTCAGATCTTTTGTTCAAAGGGTTGGTTGCTATGTGTTGTGCTCAATTCCACAGCAACAACAATAATCAAACCCTTAGGGAACTCTAGTAGCCAGAGAGCACACAATTCAAATCTACCTGGTCCTCAGGAGAAAGATGGGCAATCTTCTCCTGTGTAATTCATGGTCTCTGAAAATCCCCAGGAGGGTAAAATATGCATAGATATGCATAGATATAGATTCCAACCAGACAGTCGACAACAAAAACAATAACAATTATCAAACCCTTATTGTAAATTACCTTTCTCTTCATCTAATATTTATTGTTTTTTGTTCCCTTCTCCCTCCTTCCAAGATTGATTCTAGATGCATAAAGTTTTTCTTAGCATTTTATATTAGTGGTCTTATAATTGTTATTTTATAATAGACAGCATGATTTGTTCTAACATAGGCCAGGTTGTGCATTTTTTCACAAGTTCTTAATAAATTTTAGAGATGCATAATTCTCTGTGGGGTGAACATATTATATTTCATTAGCCTTTCATGAAGAAAGGGTCAATTGAACAAGTGGCTATAACTGTAATCAGTATCTATGCATCAAAGGACAGAGACCTACAAAATACATAAATAAAAATTTAACATATTTAAGTTGTAGACAAGTTCACAAGAAAAATAGGCCTAATTGCTTTTAGTCCTGAAGTTTGCAACTTCTAACTTCCTCTTTATGTATCTTTCTCACTGCCCGTGGACTGATTCCAACTCATATTTGGAATCAAGAATGGAATACTCCATTGAGATTCTAGAGCGATACATTTTAACAGTAAAATACTTCTATTATAGAGCCACTGCTGGGTTTGAACCACTAGAGACTCACAACTCTTTAGTCAGCATCGATTTGCTATGGACTGTCCAACCAGTGAAGCTGGCCTTGAGCTAAATCAATTCTAACAGGATCCCAAGGCATGTGAAGTATAGCAGAAGCAACACTTGTGACTGAGAGATGACTTTTAATGAAAAATCAAGAAACACGTGCATGACTTAAGACTAGAATTTAGAGAATGAGCGGTGGTGCATGCCTACTTTTCTGTAAGTCCTGCCCATCACATTAAAAATACCTTTGTGATGGAAAGTGAAGAAACTCTGAAAACCCACTGTAGGATCAACTATAAATAGGTACCAACCAAACAGTGCACCACAACAATAATAATAAAATTCTTATTGTAAATTGTCTTTCTCTTCACCAAATATAAAAGTACTAGGATCAACTACTGAGAGGAAGACTCCTAACAAGGTGACTGCAGCTGTGGATTCAAGTGTATCAGAGAAGAAGAGGACAGGATTAAGATCTGTTATTCATAGGGTCACTATGAGTCATATTTGATTCGACAGCATCTAACAACATCATGGGGGAAATATTTAACAATGTAGGGAACCAGAAGAGAAGATGAACACAAAATCAGTATATGAAAATGAACAGAGCAATATTCAATCACTTTAGGAAGTAGCATAAAATTAAGAAACTAAAGAAAAAAATTTCAAGCTTCCTTGAGATGACTGGAGGAGGGTGTAGGGAAGACTCAAGTAATTGATGTAATTAATGTCAATAGAAATGCTATAACAAACAGGTGAAGCACTGGAAACACTCATGCCTCTATAACGAGAAATTTGGAAGACAGGAAGTGAACAATTTCACAAGATTATTCAAAAGAAACCTGATCCAACAGAATGTGGAAGTTATTGGGCAATATCATTAATATCATAGGCAAGTAAAGTTTTGCAAAAGATAGTTCAAAATGTTGCAGCAGTGCATTAACAAGGAACTGTCACAAAGTCAAGCTGGATTCAGAAGTGAATTTGGAAGAAGGGATATCAGATGGATCATTTATCTATGGAGTGTGTGTGTGTGTGTGTGTGTGTGTGTGTGTGTGTATAGTAGAAATTTTTTCTTTTAGTTGATCTATCGACTATTTTTATTTTTAGGCATCTCTGAGTTCAAGTCAGCTCTGATTGCTAGTGACCCAACATACCACAGAATGGAAACACTATCTGATCTTTCTCCATCCTCACCATTTCATCTGCGTGTAAGCCTAAAGGTATAGTCACCGTGTCAATCTAACTTCCATGTCTTCTTCTCCTATGATGATTCCTCACTATGCCAAGCATGATGCCTTCTTCCAAGGACTAGCCCCTCCTGATAACAGGCCTGAACTTTGTGAGTTGAAATATCGCCATCATTGTTTAAAAAAGAAGTATTACAGCTTCACTTCTTCCAAGATATATTTGTTTGTTCTTTTGGCAGTCCATGATAAAATCAACATGCTTGCCCACATTGTGATTAAAAGACATTACTTCTTCTTATATATTCTTTATTTCTTTTCCAACTTCAACAATTCATATGGAACAATTGAAGATACTTTGTGCAACAATGGATGAATAGAAAAAATTAAAACAATAAAGTGACATCTTTGCTCTTTAACAGTCTTTGTCCATACCTTTCCCCAATCTTTTGACTTTTTGACTGATCCTTCCTTCAGTGTTAATTGTGCATCCAAAATAAAAATTTATATGTAAACTGAATATGATGATAGTTTTTAGTGGCAAAAAATATGTTTCCACTGAAATTCCATAATGCTTTATATATGTGTTAATTTTCCTGGAAGATAAACAATTGCAAATAGAAATCATGACTTCTATTTAAGCAATTATGTAAGTTAAAACTGCATATCTAGTAGTTTTGTGGCTTTTACACTGAAATAACATAAATCCAAAAATAGGGAACAAGATGTAGGCACCAAAAGAAAATGTATGTACTGTAAATAGAGAGGAAAAAGTAAATAAAGATTTAAGAATTTGATGGCTAATTTCAGATATCACTACCATCAAGTCATTTCCCAATTACGGTGACGCTTCATCAATTTTCTAAAGCTCTAAACACTAATGCGAGGAGACTGTGAGTCTTTGAGGAGCTGGTAGACTCCAACTGTCTACGTTTTGAGAAGCTATGCCATCAAGGCTTAAGAATTACAGAGAAGGGAACCAAACATTTAACTCAAATATTTCATTGAATGTTTCTGTATATAAGTAAAAAAAATATAAGGATAAACTTATTGCAATTAAAGATGGGGCCAAAGCTGTAGTTAAAACATAAAGCACTGCCTTTTGTACAATATTAGTACATATGAATTTTAAATTTCTTTAAGGTAAATATACTACATGTGTTCCAAATATACTTAAATGTAATTCTTTTTATTGATATGAATCATGTGCATATTATTTTTCAAAAGGCTTTCCAGACTAAACAACATATTTCTAAGATGCTTGCTATGCATATAAAATTTTATAACAAACCTTACTAATATCTTTATAATTGTCTATATGTTATTGCTTATGCAAAGGCATTTGATTGTGTGAATCATAAAAAAAATTCTAAATAATATTGTGAAGAATGAGAATCTCAGAAGACTGAACTGTGCTCATTCAGAACCAGAACATAAGCCAAGGGATAGTAATCTGAACAGAAAAAAATAGATTCTACATTTTTAAAAGTAAGATATGTCTAAAGACTGTATAATTTCACTATGTTTATTCAGTCTGTATATGGAATAAATAATCTGAGAAGCTGGACTATATACCAAGAATAGCAAGGCATCAGATTGGAGAATCCTTATCATCTTGCAATATTCAGATGATACAACCTTACTTGTTGGAAAAAAAAAGATTCTGTGAAGCATTTGCAGATGAAAAGCAAAGTAATCCATACAATTTTCAGTATGGATTATAACTCAACACGAAGAACACAAAAACCTTCACAACTGGATAATAAACAATATCAATAAGCAAACACTTGATAAACAGAGAAAAGATACAAAGTGATAAGGACTCTGTTTTAATTGAATCCACAATCAATGCCTATAGAAGCAGCAGTCAAAAAAAAAGTCAAATGGAATATTGTATTGGGAAAATCTGTAGCTCTGGTGGCATGGTATGTAACATACAGGTCTTCTGACCCAAAGGTTCATAGTTTGATCCATCCGGTACTCTGAGACAGAAAGATGGAAGCTTATTCCTGTAAAGATTTACAGCTTTGACAACCTGATAGAAGGTTGCTATAAGTCAACTTTGACTCAATAACAGTGTCTAAGGTGATAAATAATCAAATATGTCACTTTGAGGAGTGAGGAGCATGGTTCCAAGTCATAATATTTTCAATCATCTCATATGCATGCAAAAGCTGGACGATGGACATTGAAAATCAAACCGAATAATGGTATTTTCAATTCTCTCATAACCATGCAAAAGCTGGGCAATGAGTATTGAAAATCAAATAACTGATTCATTTGAAGTGTGGTATTAATGTGGTATATCTATTTATACCATAGACAGCCAGAAAAAGTAAGGAATCTGCATTAGAAGTATAGCGAGAATGATCCTTAGAAGCAACGATGGTGACAATTTGTCTAGTACATCAGACATATTCTCAGAAGATACCAGAGACGGACGTCTTGACTTGTAAAACATAGAGTCAGTGATAAAATGAAGGACCTTACATGAGACAGCATTATGGCTGAAACACTAGGCTAAACAATGAGGATGGGGCAAAATACTGAAAGCAGAGTGTCATTCTGTTGTACATAGGCACTCAATGGCACCACAGCATCTAAAAAATAATTCTATCATTTATAAATTTAATAGTATTATAATTGTAAGTTTACACTGAACTTCTCCAATGACTCCTTTCACTGTTACTTCTCTAATAAACTCCTTAAGTATTATCTGTGAGTTTTATGTGGCCATTGAAGAATAGTAATAAACTCATGTAAAAAGAGCAAGAGCCAGGTTGGGAGGCCACATCAGATCTTCATCCACTTCACAAAGAGGAATTATCCCTGTGAAGGGCATCAGTAAAACAAAACCAATTTCCATGAAGTCAGACAATTCCCAAAATGTGCACACAGATACCTCAGCCTCAAGTATTGTGGCTGTTTGGCCAATATTCCTAAATTCTCAGTCCTACCAATATTGGTTTCCCACATCTTATTTTCCAATAAAGTTTTAGTCCTAATACTGACTTTCCCCTACTCAAGGTCACATCTCACGTCAAGTCTCCCGTTTGACAATGTAGCTTTCATAGGTGTAGGTAGACCAGAAAGGGTATTCTATATTCTCTTTTTCCTAGTCAATGGAGCTAGCAGATCCGTCTGTCTCTCACTCTGCCTTGCTCAATTCAATGGCAAGACAGGCCAATCCCCTTGTACAATGTTGAGACTGGACAATCTCCTTGTGGAATGGTAGATGGCCTATTTTCTTGAGGCTAATAAGCCCCATCGACATATTCCTGCCCATCTACGTAGCATCCACTTTCTTCATTACAATAACTATTTCAGCATAAAATAGACAGCTAATATTTTTGTTATGAAAGACAACTTTAAATGGTAAACCTTAGACACTTAGAACTCATAAACCATGGGAGTGAAAGTGGGTATTAGAACTATTCAAGTAGGTAAATATCATATTTGGTATATTTGTCATCACAGGAATGGGCTTTTCATGTTGTTATCGTTCATAAGGACTATTCCCCTTGTGATGTTAGTGAAGGTCAAAAGTCACTCCTCTAATTGCAGACACATTGGTTTTTTGTTTTTGGTGTTGATTATTTTGCGGGGGTTTTTTGAAACATCTTTTATACCTCCCAAGTACTCCTGTAGCAGAGGGCATGATAGAAATTGCAACAGTCTTATGTTGCAAATTAATACTTCAGTATGATTGGTGAATGGAGCTCGAGGAAGTCTAAAGAATTTTCTTTATAATGTGGAGAATCCTACCTTGGGAATTTACAGGGTTCATCTTAAAATATTTCACTGTATCGAGTCCATTCGTACTACAGTAGGTAATTAGGGCCTAATTGTTCAAGTGCTGACCATTTAAGTATTTAATAACAATATCTAGACAAATATTTGACTAAATGACTGGACATTCTATACGAGGCACTTTAGCACAAAAATTAAAATAACTATAAAGTAACATTTAGACATTGATTTTGTTAATTTTCTGTAATCTTTGCTAAATAATTTATAATATTTTTTAATATTTTAGAAATATATTTATTAATATATTTCAGTGGATATTTATGTTCTTAAGACCTGAATATTTCAGTATCAATAAATTAACAAATATGACCAAGTATATTTATAATTAAGCTCAAAATAAATGTTGTTGATATGTGTTATGCTGTTTTAAGTCAGAACTAACTCCTAGTTCATCTTTCAGGAGGCTTTCAGAGGCTATAAATCACACAGGGGATTGTCCATCTTTCTCTTTTTGAGTAGCTGGTGGATTCAAACTGACTGTCTTTGGAGTGGCAGCACAACTTCTTTCCTATTATGTCACCAGAGTTGTCTCAAATAATGACACTATTAAGAAGCCCAAATTACTTCATTATGAATTTTGAATTTTACTTACACACACAAGCACATTTTTAAATGGCTTTTGGAAGTTTCTAATTCACAATACTATTAGAATATCACTGGGTGCTTTAAAAAAGTGGTATTTACAGTTTTGCTTTAAAATGTTGTTTATACTACAGAAATCACACTTTCTGTGATTATTTAACATTTCAATGGAAATTCCTAGTTAATTATTTACTTAAAATTCTTAGAAATGGCCTTAAAGATGGCCTTTAACAATTCTTCTAGGGAGCACAATAACAAGACTTAAAGTAGTATGGTATAAGTGAACATTGAAGTCATACAGACGTAGCTTGAAATCTGACAGTAAATTTTACTAGCCACATATTCTTTCTTGATGTTAAATATTTGCCTCTGTAATATGAGACATAGAAGGAGAATTGACGCCTTTGAGCTGTGGTGCTGGAGAAGAGTATAGAATGTACCATGGACTGCCAAGAAAATAAACAGATTCATCCTAGAGAGGGTTAAACCAGGCTGCTCCTTGGAGGCAAGGATTCTGGGGCTTCGCCTGACATACTCTGGACATGTTGTAAGGAGAGACAGGTCTTTAGAGAGGGACATCAAGCTGGGTAGAGTAGAGGCACAGGAGTAG